>NW_027417866.1:0-113497 GCF_009905375.1 Apium graveolens | reverse complement strand
TTAGTTTAAGATATTTGGATTATTAATGTTTATGTTCTATCGAATATTCCCTTTATAATTTATTAATTCTTAATTTACTACGATATTAATGTTAGTTTAATAAATGTCCTTGGAATATGATATGCAATTCTATATCTCTAAGTACGTGACTTAGAAATGAGATTATGAAAATAGTATCAATAAACCTAAAGGTCCCTAGTCGAGTATTATTATTAAGGGACAATAATAATGCATTAAGACTGGTGTGTTTGTTGATAGATGATCACATATCATTGATCATAGGTATAGTGATACTAAAGTCAAAAATATAGGCATATGTAAATGTAAATGGTGTTGGACAGACCCGATGTGAGATTCTACATGTCTGTTGTGTCATAAGTATTTCTCAAAGTGATAATGATGTAATGTTCCTTAGACCTGAAGTCATTATATTTTTATACGAGAATTAATATACATTGATTCCATTAAAATTATCCTTGACCGGGTAATGATAAAAGTGGACATTGGGTATATTATGAATCGTATGAGAAATATGAATGATCTAGATGGGATTTAACCCTCGTATTTTAGGAGTGATATTTTTGACCTCTTGTGTGAGCTAGACTATGAAATGCGTGCCACGTTAAAATGTTGTTTTGATATGATAGTTTACTCATTGACCAAGGAAACTTGGATTAAACTATGATGAGGATGACACATTACATGCCTCTAGTTTAATCTATAATATTTGGTTAAAGAAATTGTATTACATTGTTCATTATTCACGAAAGGTTTGATCGATCATCGATTCAATTATTATTACTTGGGTAGCAATGATATATTACTAGATGTCGCTCATTGTTTACGATTTTATATTAAAACGTAATAATAACCTATAGGGTCACACACAAAGAATATTTGAAGGATTATTTAATTTAAATTGGATTTAAATTAAATTAAAGTAGTTCGAATTATATATAATATTAATTAAGTATGGCTTAATTAATTAGATAAATAATGATATTCGAATTTACTAATATCAATTATGAAATTCAGTTGTTAAATAATTAAGTGTGACTTAATTATTATACAAATAGAAATTTCAAATTAATAATAACTCCTAATTAGTTAAGAGTTATAATTCTTTTTCTACTCTCTATATATAATAACTATTGTGTGGCTAATTTTGGGTGCAAGACTTTTACTAAAACCCTAGCCACCAAGAGAGAAGATGGAGAGAGCAAGAAGAAAAGAGTTTGTTCTGGTACACATCCAATCCTTGAGTTCAAGCATTCGTGTGGATACCGATAGAGCGTAGATCGCGAGAGCGGGATGCATAGTGATTGAACAATCTTTGGATCTCCATTATTCAACCAATTTGTAAAGCTTCTTAAGGTAAACAATCTGATCTACGAATCAAATATCATTTTTTGCATGGATCCTCCGGTGGTTTCGAAAATTCTGGTTTTTCACATTTTTAATTACTATTTCCGTTGCGTTTATGTGCTCGTAACCCTTCAACAACATCTTCACATAATTCAAGGACATACAACATTCATGGGTTGCCTCCCAAGAATCGCTATTGTTTAATATCTTTGGCTATACATGAAACCAACCTTTTCACTTGACAATTTTACACAGTGGTGTAAATTTATGCATCTCATCTTCTAATGGCCATTTAATTATTTTTTCCGAGGCCACGTCTTTGACAACAAGATTCAGCTTCCTCCGCTGCTCATCAAAAGTGCTTGTGACATTGTACTCACACCATGTTTCCATAACAAAATAGTAGATAATATTCTAAATATTTGATATGATCAAACCACTACTTGACTGGTGCTTTTGTGGACTTCCTAAAATAATACTTCTTTATCAAGAGGTAGATTAGCTGAGATTATGATGGATAACGTCGGAGATGAGCTCGAATAAAGTTCTTTAGAATGAGAATGCATCTTCAATTTCAAATCAGGTGGTTCTTTAATAGATGTTTTTTGAAGGTCAACTTCTGAAGATAGCACTTCCAATGACTCAAAACAATGCACTGTCTCTGCTTCTTGTGAAATAACATCCACCAAGATTAAATTCTTCTCTTTCCTATTCTCATGTTCAGAATTGAAAATATTCATTTTTTGCTCCACTTGATCTTTAGATGATATATGCTCTAATTTATCATGAACTAGAACATCAAAAATAGAGTTCACTGAAGATTCATGTACATATCCATCAAGTTTAGATATCGTCTGAGAGACCTCCACCTCTTCTTCACTCTCAACTAACATGGGTTCCGAATTATCCTTCCCATCGTCATGCTCTTGTTGTTGAGATAGTTGAAAATATGAATAATTAGAGTTTATGGGTGAAGTTCCAAGATAAGCTCCTTTATTGATCCATGAATAACTGGGAGGTCGTACCAATGGCTGATTGACAGCAAAGCAAATAGAGTCTGAATTAGAAGGATGGTAGTCATAGGTATGAGCACTGCAATAATAAACACACGAAATATTATAGCTTAGCTTCGTGGTGGAATAAGTGGTTGCAAAATAGGTTGATTCTTTCCCATACATAAATTCTTAACCATCTGCGTCATTGAAGATATTCTAGCCTGCAAGGAGAGAATTTCACAATTTCTAGCAGCACACTCTTCATCATACATCATATCCATCTCATATGGCGAATACATAACTCTATGTTGTTCAACCTGATAAACAAAAAAAAAATTAATTAAGCACAAAATCAAACTAAACTGTATGATTATTAAATTTGCAATAAACACTAAAACAGTCCCAGGCACGGCGCCAAAAACTTGTTACGTGTAATCTATATGTGCAAGTGTACACAATCATAAACAAGTAAATAGTAGTAAATACCAGATATCGATCCTCAAGGACTGTCTATTCATATTAATCGCAAGTAATATCTAACAATTTAGTTATCGAACACAAGAATGAGTTTTTGATTTATCTAATTAAACTAATTAATAACTAAATTAACTAATAAATAATATACTAGAAAAGAGGTCAGGATATTACTTCCTCCTAATATGTTCATGTCGGGAATAAAGCAGTGTAATACTACAGCAAGATCACATCTCACTTGCGAGAATTCAATGGTCGTAAGTTCCTCTCAAAATCACTACGGTATAGTTCCTATAAAATAAACTAACATATGTCTATGCCAATTTACTCTTCATAATTTATTTAAGCACCAATTCACAAAGCTATGCATGGTCACAATATATGTCTATACCGTAGCAATATTATAATCAAAAGATATAAGCATGCACCATCAAGTATTGTGTCAATTAATTATAATCTTCTCACTATTATAATTAACTCGTTAACCTACTAGAGTTGATCAGACAATAACAAGTATGTATCATGATATCCACTTGAATGAATAAATTATAAACTACATATAGTAATTCTTATCAAAACACCAACAATCCCATACTAGGATTCCATAAAAATCATAACTCATACAGTTTTAGTTCTTAATCAAAGTAATAAAATAATCCCAAGATAACCAACACATGTTCATAAGAAGAGATATAAAAAGATAAGAGAAAATAAAGCCAATTGAATGTCTTCAGTGGATGAATTCTTCTCCGTTGATGGCTTCTTCTCCTCCTGCCTTGTGCAGCTCCTTCTCTCTTTCCTCCTCTCTATGTATTAAGTCTGGTCTAATGTAATCTATTCCCTAATAGTAGTCTTTTTAATGAATTAAAGCAAATATAAGAAGATTTCCCAATTAGAATTAAATTCCGAGAAAGTAAAAATTCGTAGCTGATTTTTGGGCTCTGATTCTGGGCTGATTCGGCTGGACTTGAATTCAAGACCACTTCTGAAATAAATATCTTCTCATAAGCTTTCTGTGGGCTGTTGAATCGTCAGAATCAGACATCTAGAACTCCCGATATGGCCCAAACAGTGTAGACTGCGCAGCTAGCCTATGAAAATCCGACTTTAAATCAAATTAAACTCCAAATATGACTTTTTTTTAACTTCAAACATTTCTTTATTATATCTCCTTAATACCTATAATAAAACATTAATATTATTAAATAAAAATTTAAATCAATATAAAATAACCAAATATAGGGACAATATTAGGATAAATTACACGCTCATCAATAGGTATAGTGATACTAAAGTCAAATTGCAGGCATATGTAAATGTACATGATGTTGAACAGACCCAATGTGATATTCTAAATGTCTGTTATGTCATAAATACTTCTCATTGTGATAATTATGTAATGGTCCTTATAATTGAAATCATATATATTTTTATATGAGAATTAATGTACTTTGATTACATTATAAGTTACCATTGATCGGATAATAATAAAAGTATATTTCGGGTATATTATGATTTGTATGAGAAATATGAAGGATCTAGAAAGAAATTAACCCTCCTAATTTTAGGAGTGCTATTATTGGCCTCTTGTGTGAGCTAGACTATGAAATGCATGACCGCGCTCAAATGTTGATTTGATGTAATAGTCTACTCATTGATCAAGAAAACTTGGATTAAATATTGGCGCGGCTGACACATTACATGCCTCTAATTTAATTCTATAATATGTGGTTAAAGGGATTATATTACATTGTATATTATTCATGAAAGGTTTACTCATTATTACTTGGGTAGTAATGATATATTACTAGATGTCGCTCATTGTTTACGATTTTATAATAGATTTAAAATTTGTTGCGACTGTAATAATAACCTATAGGATCACACACAAAGAATACTTGAAGGATTATTTAATTTAAATTGGATTTAAATTAAATTAAAGTAATTCGAATTATTTATAATATTAATTAAGTTTGACTTAATTAATTAGATAAATAATGATATTCAAATTTACTAATATTAATTATGAAATTTATTTGTTAAATAATTAAGTGAGACTTAATTATAATACAAATAGGAATTTTAAATTAATTATAACTCTTAATTAGTTAAGAGTTGTAATTCATTTTTCTACCCTCTGTATAAGATTTCTTGTGTGGCTGATTTTGTATGCAAGACTTTGATTAAAAACACATACCCACCAAGAGAGAGGATGGAGAGAGCAAGAAGAAATGATTTTGTGCTAGTACACATTCACAGTTTTAATTACAGTTTCTGTTGCATTTTATACCTCGAAATCCTTCAATGGCATCAGAGCTACTTGATAAAAGTGTTTAATTCGTTTATGTATTTCTTAGTTTTACGATGATAACATTATAAACTGTATATAAACTGATATGTACATGATTTGTGTTTGTTCTTGTTATAAGAATCGTATTTGATATGATTCTTAATCGGATACAACAGATTTGCTGAAATCTGGGCCTAGTGTCTGATTTTTGCGAATTAGTACCTTTTCAGAAAGGAAGAACGTGTGTCTGTTGAGTGGCATTTATGACACTTTATAACGCTCCATTAAGCTTTGAATTGGTGTATTTGTACTCAAGTTGTTGGTGTTTTAATGTGTTTTATAGTATGTGCATTTCAGGCATTAATCCGGAATTCAGGTGAATTAGCATTGATTTTATGCTAATATGGTGTTAGGATTGTGTCCAAGGAATAAAGCTCGTCAAGACCAATTCATTGCAGCAAGAAAAGAAGAAAATGGAATTTTTTTCGAGAAGGCCAGCGCGCCCGCGCTGTCATAGTGCACGCCCGCGCCTGAAGTACAGAGACACAGCGCGCCCGCGCTAATCAAGCACGCGGTCGCGCCGGGTCGGGAAATTAGAATCCTGATTCTTGTGGGTTTTTGATTGGAGGAATTCTACTAAGCATGGGCTGCTATATATACCTAAATAAAGGTCGTTTTTCACAAAGAGACTTACCAGAGTACAAGGAGAAGGCGTAAGAATTCCATTTAGCACAATTCAACGAAGGCGAAGAAGACCTAGTTTGTACTTGTGATTCTTTGTTCTAAGTTATAACTTTGGATGCTAGTTTTTTTATTCGCGAACCTATACTCTTGTTTCGTACTTGTTTATTATTTATTAAGTATAAAGACTACGTTTATTATACCATGCTTGCATCGGAACCTACGTTGATGATGAGTCCGATTATGGGCTAATGTTAGGTCCCAATATGTTTGTAGAAGGGGGGTTGAATACAAACTATACCGTTTAATCGAATAAAATACGGAATAAAAAAGTGAAACAAAATTCAAGTTAAATAAAACTATTATTAAACTTGAAAGGTGTTACAACAACGGTATCTTTTATAAGGGATTAATCTCAAATAAATTATTCCAAATCTAGAATAAATTCGACATGAACTTTTTCTATTTTTGAAATAAAAAGATCAAATGCTTAAAGCAATTTGAGATTAAGTTCTAGGGATTTTGATCCGCTAGATAATTACACAACAACAAGATAATGATTTCTAGTGGTTTGAATTTAACAATTATGACTAGAAATTAATAGGCTCCGAATGTAGTTGAGAGAGATGAAATGCTTCTGATATTTTCTTTTTTCAGGTTGTTGTTCTCTATTGAATGAGCTTCTGCTTCTGTCTTGTTATATTCAATCAACATAATGAATTGAACTAGCATGACTATCTGTGAGACAATCAATTGAGCTAGCAAGACAATTCCACCAGCTGGTAAGACTTTCGGTATGATAGTTAAATGAACTGGCATGACAATCCCAACAGCTAGTAAGACTTTCGGTAAGACAATCAAATGAACTGGCATGACTTTCGGTATGACTATTGATTGTCATACCGATTGTCATACTAGTTCAAAAGATTGTCTTGCTGAATTAATATTGAATTTAAATTCAAAATTTATTCTGAAAATTTATAATATTAATTCAGAATTAATTAATCAATTAATTCAATTAATCTATAAATTAATCTTTGCAGATATAATTTATTTTCTTAATTAAATTATACGACTTAATTAACTATTAGAGAATTAATACTACTCTTGAACATCAACCATTCTTCTGAAAATCTTCTGATAATTATGAATCAATTCCACCACTTCAATGTTGACACTCAATGTACTGTCTGGTTCATGAGTGACTAACTTTCGTGACGTTTCTTCATGTCTTGACTTTAATAACTTGATTTTCTTCAGATTAAATCCCTGTAAATATTTGATACCCTGACGAGATCTCCGTCACTTGATTAAATCCACAATATTGATTTATATCACTGAGGTTTGATCAATTTATTGAACTTCTTCCAGTGAAGTAATTTCTAAAGTTGTAGATGAACATTGATACTGAATCCTTTGACAGATGTTACTTGGAGAGATCTCTTTGACTGTGGATCTACTATTTACTTATTACATTCTTATTTGAGTTGAGTTAAATCCTCGAATAAACAAATAGGCTATGAAATATTTCTTTCAATCTCCCCCTATTTGTTTGTTAGACAATAACAACAAATACCTAGAGGATAACTCAACTAATAAATAATAAAAAGATATAAATAGAAATGCAAAGTAAATAGCAGAAAAGTTCTGGATTATATTTAACATTTTCCAGATTCCAAAAGAAATTTATAAGTGAATACAAGATAGATGTTCCTCTAGTCTGAACATATGAATACATTGGTCTATCTTGATTCATAAAGCTCTAAGCATATTACATTAAGTTTTGAGATATTCGAATTCAGTGATCTTCCCTTCCAACTTCACCTTCTTCTAATTCTTGCAGCAATTCCTTGTTGAAGACACGATCCTTTTCTGTAGAGAGACTGCCTAGTTTGACTGGTTGAACCCTGACTGAACTTAGCTTATTCTTAAACTGATTGTACCTTTTGATGTTTTTTTCACAGTAAGCTTGAATCAGATCAGCAACTTGAGTTTTCAACATGGATGAGTATCCGACAGTTCTTAAGTGATGTTACATCCAGACAAGATGCTTAGTAGAGTAGTCTTTAAGAGATTATGCATCGAGATGGCAGATTTGAAGACAGTCAGACTTAAAGAATCTTACCTGATGAGGATTGTTGACCACTTGAGGACTAGCCCTGCTGGCAAACTCTTTGAGCCTTTCTCGAAGAACTTCATTCAATTCTGAGCTTCTTTTTACTTTGTTGAGTAGAACCCAAATCTCAGATAAAGAACGATTCTCAAACAAGTGAAGTGATACTTTAAAAGATCCTTCATTATGATAATATACAAAGATGCTCATTTCATTTAAAGATCTGTCAAAGGCAGTTGTGATCCTTGAGACTTCAGTCTTGATAGCATTCATGTATACGTCATTGTTTGGATTAGAGATTTCCAGCTTGTCAAGAAGGTGTAGAAACTGCCTATCATTGTTTGTGCTCAGCTGAGGCATATCAAGTACTCTCCTAGCTTCATCCCATTTTACACCAATCTTCAGATTTACATCTCTCCTCCTTTCTTCAGCTTTGATGTCATGAAGACGTTACTTTTCAAGAGTTTATGTTCGTTGGATTTCCTTCCTCATGTCAATGATCTGAGATATCTTTTGAAGTTCAACTTCGTTTCTCTTCAACTTCGACTGCTCTTTCTGGAACTCTTTCTCAAAGACATGGTCCACTGATGCTTCCTCTTCCCAGTCTTCAAAATGACTTTCCTCTTCAGCTTCAAAGATACCAGCTTTATCTTCATGACTGGTTCAGTGGTAACAGTTGGAACATTAAGAATGTCAAAGTCATCTTGTTCTCCACTATAGTATTCATCATCAGCCTTCCTTGTCCCTCCAACATTAGAATCTTGAACTTTTTATTTTCCACTTCTCCCATGTTTCTCCCCCTTAGTTGAGGAATCCTCTACAGCTTTACCTTGAAACCCCTCATGACCTCCATTTCCTCCAGAGCCCGAGCCTCCACCAGACGGCCCTTCAAAGAAAATCCTTTGCTCTTCATTAGGGAAGTGAGAATTTTTTATCATGAAATACAAGTGTTTCATCCCTTCATTGAGATGTTCCATGCCATTTTCTATCTTCACAAATCTGGAAGAGTCCAGTGAATGATTCATTTCAACCAGGTCTTCAAGAGAAGTCATTCTTGTATGGAGAGAGCAGAAGTTTGGAATGTCTTCAGCTGATAAAGTTGGAGATGCCTGGATTGAGTTAAGCTTTGGTACAATAGTGGACTTCAAATCTGATATCTCAGTCCTGATGAGTGCCAGCTGATTATTGACAGAGGTGGAAGAAGAAGAATGTTCAACCACTTGTGCTTTGAATGTTTGAGGCTCAGCCTGACTTTTAGCAAGTTGTTCTTTCAGATCAGCAATTTGAGCTAACAGATTTTCAGTGTTTGTGTCTGTGTGTGCGCTCACCTGAATATCTCTCCTGTTTGGTTCACTCAACTCACGTGCTTGTGTTTCTCTCAATATAAGTGCTCGTGAGGAGCCATCCTGTAGCTGGTCTTCTGTACCTGCAATTGAAATCACCCTAGCCTCTTCAAGAGAGGTCAGTGGTGGTGCAATGGGAATTCGCGAGTCCCGATCCTCAGTCAAACCTATCTTTTCATGTGAACTAGATGTCTGAATTGCTTCAGGGATAGATTGACCGAGTTGCCCTCCACTTTCTCCAGATAAATCTGCGAGTGAAGAATCCCGTGAGAGAGCCAGAGGTGTTGGATCTGGGAGGGGAGAAAATGACTCTATTAGAGGTGGCTGAGAGTCAGATTTTCCCTCTGAAGCATGTGACTGCTCTTCTGTCATAACTATGGCAGGCACTGTAACCGACTCAATGTGCACTCCTCTCTCTGTGTCATGAATATCATCTATTGGTCTATATGCTTCGATTGTGAGTAATGGAAGTGTGCTTGACTCAGTACAAGATGCCATGGCCTTATGGCGAATTTCAATAGATTCATCCTGTTGAGAGAATGTCTCTAGTAACTGTTCACTGGCCATATCAAAGTCCATGTCCTGTTGGGAGGACACGGATGGGCTTTCAGATGCCTCAGTAAGTGTTTTTCTTTTCTTGGGAGGAGGCAGAGCTGAGGGTTCATTCACATCCAACAACATACTACTTCCTACTAACCTTCTCGGTAACATTTTAGACAGTGGGGGAGAGGTTGAGATAGGTTGAGACTCTGTGTTTGGCTCTATGACCTGGTATTGAAGTTGCGGTTCTACAACTTCATGGTCAGCCCTATCAACCACTGGGGGTCTTTCAACAGAAGTAGGAATGGTGTGAGAGTGAGGAATTATTACCTGCAGTGGAAGAGCATCTGATGTTTGAGCCTGGGTGGCTTGAACCAGTGGAGGTTGAGCTTGTTGTTTATGACCGGGAAGATTGAAAATTGGTAAAGGAATGAAGGTGGCCATGAAAGCAGATACAAGTACTGGAACTTGCATGAATTTGAAGGAAGTGTCTTGGCATGTGTAGATCTTTTTACTTACGGGAGGGGGTTCATCTACTGATGAGTTAGCAAAAAGAGCCTTATGCTCAGGTATGAGAAGATGTTCTGCTATAAGCATGAGAAAGCGAGCGTAATAGCAAGAAACCCTACGATTTGTGGAATGATCACGCTTAGCTGAAATGAGACGTCTCAGAAGAATGGGTAAAAGTAATTTTCCAACATTGATACTTTGACTGAAAACAACCGCAAGACCAATATACTGCAGAGTGGAAGTGATGTTGTGAAAATTTGATTTAGTGTAGTTGGCAAACACTTTGGAAAGAGTATCAAAGAAAATGTCCCATTCAGAAACCAAATTGGATTTAGAAAGCTTAGTTAAATTAATCACCCCCTGATAGTTTATAGCAAGGAAAAAATTTGAAATGTCATCTTCAGAGGGTAAATTACAGAAATTGTCCATTGGAAAATTTTACGCTCGATTAATGACTGTTTCATCAACTACATACTGTGTGTTGGCCACGGTGAATAAAAAAGAGTTAGAATTAGCGGCCACAGTAGAGGTTGTGCAAATCAATTTAAGCAGATCGACATTTAATAGAACATTTGATTTAATAGCAGAGCTAACAATCGAATGGTCATTTAAAAATCTAATCCACGGCTTAAATTTTTCCACATTACACTTTTCTGGATTAAAATAACCAACATGATTATGCGAGACAATTTGGAAATTTTGAGCCATTTAAAAAAATTCAATAAAACACACAATTTCAGAATTTTAAGAATTAAATTAAGAGAAATTCGAATTAAAAATAATTAATAATCCGAATTAATTTAATTATATCCCAAATTTTTTTTAAAAAGTATATCTAGTTGATTTATGTCACACAAACACACTTAAAATAAAACAGATTTTATACGCACCCAATAACACAAAAAATTTTAAATCCTTGAAACAAAACAGACAGCACTTCTGTATATATACACGCGTATGTATATATCACAGAAGTGGAGTTTTGTGAAGCTGAGTAAAAACTCAAGCGGAAGGAAAACTAGTAACAATGGCGACTGTTGGATAATTGAAGAGAGAGAGAAGAAAAACAACGGTTAAGAGAAGGAAGAAAATGAGGAGGCTTTTGAAAATGATTTTAAAACTAAATACAAATGCAAAAACAATTAAGTAGGACAACTGGTATGACAATCGAGGATAGTCATACCGATTGTCTTCCCGATTGTCTTACCAGGCGAAACAGAACAAAAAAAATTTAAAAACAAAAACAATTAAAACAACAAAAAAACGATTTAGTATAACTGGTATGACAATCCGGGATGGTCTTACCGATTGTCATACCGATAGTTATTCTAGTGCAAAAAATAAATATAGAAATATAAATTAAGTTTTATAACTGGCATGACAATTGATTGTCTTACCGATTGTCATGCCAGTATAAAACTATACTGAATAATTTTAAACTAAGCACTGTTAAACTACAATGACTTTTAGCAAGACAATTGTAATAGTCTTGTCGATTGTCATTGTAGTTACAAGACAATTACAGTTACAAAAACACATAATTCAGAAAATAATTACAGAAAACTGAACTAAAGACTAATAAAAATGGCAGAAAATATTTACAAAATTAAAATATTTCATAGATAATTATATTTTCAGTCCAAAAATAGATTTCTTTTGAATTTTAGCAAATAAAATTCATAGAAAAATATTTTTAGAGAAAATAAAATATTCGGAGATATAATAAAATTAACAAGTTGAATAAATAAATAAGATAAGATAATAACAATTACATAGAATTAAGCAAGAATTATGGTAAATATGATAAAATAAATTTGCAAATGAATTTTTCATTCATGAAAAATTCATTTGTAAATTCATTCAAGAACAAATTTCAGATATTAACAAGTTGAATCACTAAAGCTATTCAACATACCCAATTTACCAACTAATCTGGTAAATGTGGATATCTGCTATTTGTTCTTCTGTTGGAACAAAAAATAGTTCAACAGTACCATTCATGACGTGCTCTCTAATAAAATGATACCTGATGTCAATGTGCTTGGTCCTTGTGTGCTGTACAGGGTTGTTGGTGATGGCTATTGCACTTGTATTGTCACATAGAATAGGGATTTTATTCAATACAGAGCCATAGTCCCGTAGCTGGTTCCTAATCCACAAGATCTGAGCACAGCAGCTTCCAGCAACAATATATTCAGCCTCGGCCGTTGAATTGGAAACTGTTTGCTATTTCTTGCTGTACCATGAGACTAGTCTGCTACCTAGGAATTGACAACTCCCTGAGGTGCTTTTCCTATCAACAACACTTCCTGCATAATCTGAATCTGTATATCCAACAAGGTTAAAACCAGATTATTTAGGGTACCAAATACCTAGATTTGGTGTTCCCTTAAGATATCTCAAGATTCGTTTAACAACAACGAGATGAATATCTCTAGGATCTGCTTGAAACCTTGCACATAAGCATGTAGCATACATAATATATGGTCTACTTGCAGTAAGATAGAGTAACAATCCAATCATACCTCTGTAGCTTGTGACATCTACCTTAATGGAGTTTTCACATGGTCCAAGCTTGACAGTTGTAGATGACGGAGTCCTTGCTAATGCAGAATCCTCTAGATTGTACTTTTTGAGGAGTTCCTTGAGATACTTGGATTGACAAATAACTATTCCATCTAACCTTTGATTTACTTGTAATCCAAAAAAGAACTTCAGCTCTCCCATCATGCTCATTTCAAATTTGCTGTGCATTAACTTAGCAAATCTCTTACAGAGACTATCATTAGTAGTCCCAAATATTATATCATCCACATAGACTTGGACTAATATAGTATCATTTTTATGCTTTTTGGAAAAGAGAGTTTTGTCTATGACAACTCTAATAAAGCTATTTTCAATAAAAAATTCAGAGAGAGTGTCATACCATTTTCTTGGAGACTGTTTGAGACCATAGATAGCCTTGAAAAGAAAGTAGACAAAATCCAAATGATCTGGATCTTCAAAACCAGGAGGTTGCTCTACATACACCTCTTCATCCAGCTTTCCATTTAGAAAGGCACTCTTGACATCCATTTGATAAACTTTAAAGTTCAAGAATGCTGCGAATGTCAGAAATATCCTGATGGCCTCTAGTCTAGCTACTGGAGCATAGGTTTCATCATAATCAATGCCTTCAGCTTGAGAATATCCTTTAGCTACCAGTCTTGCTTTGTTTCTTGTAACCACACCATCTTCATCTAGTTTATTCCTGAATACCCACCGAGTACCAACAGCTTTCTTGTGTGTAGGTCTAGGTACCAGTTTCCAGACTTGTTGATGTTCAAACTGATTGAGTACATCTTTCATAGCAATCACCCAATCTGGATCAGTCAGTGCTTCTTCAATCTTCTTAGGTTCCATCTCAGAAAGAAATCCTGAGAACAGACATTCATTTTGAGTAGCACGTCTAGTTCTGACTCCAACATCTGGATCACCAATAATCAACTCAAAAGGATGAGCTTTATTCCAGACAGTCTGTCTTGGAAGATTTGATCTTGATGATTCGCCTCGAAATACATTGGGATGTTGTGTCCTACTAGTTGATCCTTCAGCATCTCCCCCTGAGTTGTTGTCAGGTTGACTTGATGATTCTTCATCAGTAGAAGTTGTATCTCCATTGTTGCCAATGTTTCCATCACCATTACCTTGAGTATTATCATGATTAACAGGTTCTTCACCAGTAACAACCTCAGGTTCTTGATCATGTTCTGATTCTGAATCTGACATATCATCAAACTTCAGTTTCTCAGAAGGATCTTCAGTTTGGATACTAGGGAGTTTAGTGTCATCAAATGTAACATTGACACTTTCAGTTACTTTGTGTTGATCAATGATATACACCCTGTATGATCTTCTTCCATATTCAACAAAAATACCCTCATATTCCTTTGCCTCGAATTTACCACGACGATCATCTGCATCCTTGAGCACGAAGCATCTGGCACCAAAATACATGAAAGTATTTGATAGAAGGTTTCTCTTCATTCATAATCTCATAAGGAGTCTTCATGAAGTCTTTGTTGATTAGAGTTCGATTCTGAGTATAACATGCAGTATTGACAGCTTCAGCCCAAAAGTACATTGGAAGACCTGATTCATTTAACATAGTTCTTGTAGCTTCAATCAATGTACGATTCTTCCTTTCTACCACTCCATTTTGCTGAGGGGTTCTAGGAGCTGAAAATTGTCTGGTAATCCCTTTGTCTGTACAAAATCCATTGAGAAGTGAATTCTTGAATTCTGTTCCATTATCTGACCTTATTGCTCTAACAGGGACATTATAATCTAACTCGATCAACTTGATATGATCAATCACAACTTGTGGTATTTCATCCTTAGAGTGAAGGAATAAAACCCACGTATACTTGGAATAGTCATCAACTATCACAAGACAGTAACACTTCTTTAACATCGAAAGAATATTAACTGGTCCAAATAAATCCATGTGCAACAATTGCAAAACACCAGTTATGGAGGATGTGTTAGTGCCTTTGTGACTTGCTTTCTTTGACTTTCCTTTCTGGCAAGCCTCACACAGTCCTTCTGGGGAGAATTCCATCTGAGGCAGACCTCTGACCAATTCTCTTTTGACAAGAGAATTCATTGTTTTGAAATTGAGATGGGAAAGTCTCTTGTGCCATAGCCAACTCTCATTTGACGATTCCTTTGCATAGAAACAATTGACTTCAGGATTGCTTCCAGAGTTCATCAGCTACGAACAGATTTCCTTTCCGGATTCCCATCAAGGAGGGTTTTTCACTTTTTTTGTGCAGAATCTGACACTTCAGCTTGTCGAATAAAACATTGTAGCCGTTGTCACAGAACTGACTAATGCTAAACAGATTATATTCAAGTCCTTGCACAACATACATATTTTCAATGATAACATTACCAGCTTGCAAACAACCATATCCCTCAGTTAAACCTTTGTTATTATCTGCAAAGGTAACCACCGGGCCAGCTTTCTCAACCACATTTGATAGCAGGGCTCTATCTCTGGTCATATGTCTTGACGATCCGCTGTCAAGAATCCACACTACCGGTTCACCTGTTTAATGCCCTGCAATACAAATGGATTAGACCTTTTTCGGAACCCAAACTTGGTTGGGTCCGGCATACTTGTAGAATTGGCCTTTATCAGGCAAAACAACATTCTTAACTTTTATGTTCTCAACTTTCTCAACGACTGGACATTTGACCTTGTAAACAGCCTTGACAAATTTCTGTTTAGGCTTAGGCACAAATGTCTCCTTTCTAGCTTTAGGAGGACTAGCAGTCTTAGACCTATTATGCTTCTTATTATTCACATGCTGACGAGGAGTAGTCTTATCACTAGAAACGTGCTTACCATTGAAATAAGCAACCATCAAATTAAAAGCACAAGACATGCAATTAGGAACACCACATACTTTATGAGAGGAATTAGAAACAGGCAAATTATGCATGGTAGGCATGGCATTTTTGTTATCCAACTCAGGTGTGTCTGAGTTAGTCTTAGTTGCTTTCACAACTTTGACTGGAACTTTCGACACACTTGACTTGGAAACAACCTTCTCATTAGCAAGATCTTCAGCACGTATTTCTTCTTGAATAATAAAGGAGGTCTCATCAAATGGTTCAGCAATTGATTCTTTATAGAGGGGTTTATCAACATCCTTAAGCACCTGTGGTACTTCCCTACCTTTAGCACAAACATGAGGAGGGGAGTTTATGCCTAACTCTCCAATAGCAACATTGTAATCATAACCTACTCCAAATGTTTGATTAATAGCTTGCTTATTGTACAACTCTTTAGCCTTAGGGCAAGAATTAAAGTAAGCTTTGACCTTAGTCTCAAGACCGGTGATCTTGTCTTTGAGAATAGTTTCGAGTTGTCTATAACAGTCAACTCTATTCTCGAGAAAAGATACTTGTTCTTTTAATTTATCTTGATTAATGTGCACAAGTCTTAATTCATTGACCTCTTTCTCAAGGTCTTTGATTTGTTGAGTTAACATTTCATTATCACGACGAACACAATCTAAGGAGCCTCCTAGATGATAGACTAATTCAGCATCAGTAAATTTTACCTCTTTTCTTGACAATGAGGTGTTTGCATCACTAGCCATAAGAGCAAGATTCCCAACTTCTTCATCTTCACTGTCAGTATCATCCCAGCTTCTTCCCTTTGCCAGGTAAGCCCTTTCAGATTTACTCTTCTGATTAGAATCATAAGAGTTCTTCCTAACTTGTTTTGGCTTCCTGTATTCTGTGGCAAAGTGTCCCAACTCATTGCAGTTAAAGCATCGAATGGTGCTTCGATCAACCATCCCTGTTTTGTATCCACCACTGCTGGTGTTAGAGGATGAAGATCCACCTTTCTAGAATCTGTTGTAGTTGGACTTGTACTTGAACTTGGGATTCCTCTTGAATCTGACATTGGAGAATCTCTTGACAATCAGGGCCATTGACTCATCTTCCAATTGCTCCAGTTCTTCCAAGGAGTAAAAATCATCTCTTGATTGATTTGTAGTAGGAGGATCAAATTCTGCTACTATCATATTTTCTTCAGCCTTGGAAGACTGTACCATTCTCTCTGACTGTTGAGATTGTTATTGTTGTTGTGGTTGTTGTTGTTGTTCTTCAGCTACTAGAGCAGTAGATGTGCTGACCACTCTTCCTTTCCCATAGACTTCTTTCTGCTGAATCTGCTCCAACTCATAGGTTTTTAGCACACCATAGATGTGGCGCCCTCCAAACCCGGGTCAGAAGTTTGGGGTCCACACACACACCTTAATTATAACCTGCTTATAACAATAATAAAGATAATAATAATATATGCAGTGACCCTACTTACCAATCACCACGGACCGCAACAGGTTAAAGTATGCACACAAGCCAAACACACTAATATATTACAAACCGTTCAAATCCCAACTATTTCAAACTCAAACTGAGTATTAAACATTATTACAAACTTTTACAAACTTAAATTATCCCAAAAGAAGCCTACTAGCTCAGCTTTCTCAACCTGAACCCCTAGCTCTCGCGCTGGACTGGGGATCCTCGCTACCAACTAGTTCCTTTTTTAACTGGAAAGAATATAAACAACATCGCACAAATGAGCTAACTAGCTCAGCAAGTCACAATGACAAAACTGAGAATAATGATCATCAGGTGAATATGATTATGATATCAAGTGAACATTGGATTAGGATTTAGAATTGGATATTATACTTTTAATTTAAAAACCAAGGTTAGGCTGCTGATCAGTCACGCACTAACCCCGAGCAAGGCACACAACATTGCTCTAACTACTGGATCCAAGGCACACATTGGCCTAACTTGACCATTATATGGTCTGACCACGAATCTGGTCCATAATTTTATAAAACAATCCAATTCTAACATAATAACAGAATATGCAATAATAAACAATAACCGAAATCATTAACAACAATAAATGTTTAACAATGAAAGGGTTTCAATCCTTGTAAGGATCAATAAGGCAATTTAAAAGCTTGGATGCTGGGTAATGAAAGAATTGGATAACAAAGGAATCAACATTTCAGGGTTTCAAAGATTTATGCTTTCAATGCATAGGATACAATGATTGAATGTACAAGTAATTCAGTTCAGTGTTTGGGATTTTGTTTACATGTATTTGTGGAGTAATATCGTATACTTGAGATTTGTGTTTAGGTATACAACAATCAATGGTCTAGAAAGAATAAGGTTTATGGCTCAAGAACAATAACTGGAATCAGAGTTTAGGTTTCAGTGCTTCAAAGCACTTGCAATATCAATCTGACTATCAAATACTACAATATCTCGAGAAAGTTCAGAACACTTGCCTGATATTAGCTTACTACACTGCACTCGCTTCCAATCACAAGCGTCTTACTCCTCAACTATCTGTTTTCCTTTCTTACGTCTTGCCTCTTCTGCTCACATATCATAAGCATCTATCAATAATTTACTCATGGAATTCTATTCAATACATACTTCTATCTACCCTTCGTTTTACCCAAATCCGATTAACGGATTGAAAGTTATGCAATAATCAAGTAAACACAGAATACATAGACCGATAGTCAATTAACAAGTCACATATAGCATATAATACATCACGTAATCAATGATATATTATTTATAAAGAAGTCTCGGGTCATAAATAGGCTTTCTGGTATTTAAAATGATTTTTAAAACATTTTTCGGAATTAAAACGGGTCGTTGGATCAATTTCGGGTTAATAAACAGGGTTCGGTTGGCCAATTCTGGATCCGAAATAATTTTAGAATAATTATCGAGCCTTGGAAATAATTTAGAATAATATTTTAAAGCTCGAAACTATTTTTCAGAAATTTTAAATCATTTTTAAATAATCAAATCTAATTAAATAATTAATTAAAATCAATTAATAATTAATTAAATCAATTAATCAATTAATTTTCAAATTAATTGACCAATTAATCAATTAGAAATTAACTGAAATTAATTAACTAATTAATTTAGATTTATTTGTGAATTAGTAATAATTTTCAGAATTAAAATAATAAGTTTTAGAATTTTCAGAAATTAAAAACGAATTTTTATAATAAAAATAAATAGGAAATATGATTTTTAAACATTTTTAAAACAGAAATCCAATTTTTGCAAAGTCTGGAAACTACAGGGACCAAACTACATCGTTTTCAAAACTATAGGTACTAAATTGTAATTTTCCAGGGGGTCGCCGGAAAACAGTCGGGGATGGCCGGAGAACACGTTCCCGGCGTCCTCACCCCACCAACACCTCCAGATCACATCTACAGGTTACTAGGAACACAACCATGCAATCAATTCATCCTAACAATCCCTGAGTTGGCCAAAATTTGGCCGTGAAATTTTCCAGTTTCCGGCGAACATCGGAAAACTTCAAAACACAACTCCCTTCTCTACAGACCTCGTTTGTTCATGAAACTTATATGACTAGATTACAAATTTCACAGAGAACACAACCCACTATAACACAACATCAATCTATCACAGAATAAGAAACCCCCAAATTTCAATTAAGAACATTCATACGGGTTATAAACCCTAATTTTAAAATTCAAAAATCAAACTCAAAGTTGAACATGTTATTGAACTCCAAATCAGACGTATGACATATGAAAATCATCAGGAAAATAAGCTCTACAACATGCAATCATCAAATCATACAAACAATCATCCGAACAAAAATTCATATTTTTAATAAAATAAATTCGAAAATAAATAAATTTTTAGAAAAATAACCTTGATTTCTGCAGGTGTATGGATTACAGAATCTGGTAGAGCTCTTCAAGACCTTCAGATTGGTTACTCGAGCTTTCCAAACCGAATTCAATAACACCTCCAAATGTTTGTTTGATTCTTAGAACAGTTTTAGGAAATTAGGGTTTTTCTCTGAAAATTATATAATTATCTGTCTGCAAATGATTTTGATACGAAATAAATTACGGTAAAAGGCTATTTATAATTACGGAAAATTAGTATCCCGTTGGATCATTCCCGATATAAAACGGTACGTTTATTTGTAAAAACTGATCCAAACGGTATCGGTTTTCGGGATAATTATCCAAATCAGTACAATTTGTACTGCGGTCTTGGTCTCAGCGCCTGGTTACATGTATTACGAAGTGATAATTGTGATAGTTTAATAAAAAGCTCCCGTTTATCGAAAATACGGGTTTTATTGATTTACCAAAATGAATATTGTATCGAAAATGTTGCGCCGGGACCCGCGCAGGACAAACCGTACGCTGGATCGAAAAACTCGAAACATGGAAAATGCTCGGAATATTACAATTAGGTTAGGATGGAGTTCTCAAAAGAGTTTCGGGTTCCAAAAATGTAACAACGGTTGACGTCGGTTGGTTCCCGTTTTTATAAAATAGATTTTAATTACCCGGAAAAAGATTTTAGAAATTTCAGATGATTCTTATAAATCCATAAACCAACATAAAAATAATTAGGAAGATATGACAATTATCTATATTTTATTTTGGACATATAAAAATTAAAATACTCAATTAATATTATTTTTGAATAACCAAGTACAGATAACACTTTAACAATTAACTCACAGAATAGATACTGAACACACATAATAATTATATAATAGCAAAAATAATTACACGATATATCCTGGATATTACATCCTTCCCCCCTTAAAAGGATTATGTCCTCAGAATCTCCTAAGAAAACAAATGAGGGTACTTTTCTCTCATATCACTTTCTAACTCCCAGGTTGACTCTTCAACCTTTGGGTTTCTCCATAATACTCTTACTAACTTTACCACTTTATTTCTCAATACTTTCTCTCTCTCTTCTAGAACTTCTACCGGGCTCTTTATATATGACAAATCTGCTTGAAGCTCTATTGGCTCATATTCTATTACATGCCTGGAGTCTGGATTATATTTCTTAAGCATTGATATGTGAAAAACATTGTGAATGTGCTCCATGTGCGGAGGTAACGCCAATTCATAAGCTACTTTGCCAATACGCTTTAGGATTTCAAAAGGTCCGACATATCTTGGGTTTAGCTTCCCTTTCTTCCCAAACCTCGTTAGTCCTTTCCACGGTGATATTTTCAATAATACCAAGCTTCCTTCTTCAAATTCCATGTCTTTTCTTGACTGGCCTGCATATTTCCTTTGACGATCTTGTGCGGCTATTAATCTTTTCTGGATAATTTCAACAACTTCCTTTGTCTGATGTACCAATTCGGGTCCGAGTATTTTGCGTTCTCCTACTTCGTCCCAATATACTGGAGATCTACATTTGTGTCCATAAAGGGCTTCATAAGGTGGCATCCCAATGCTGGCGTGATAACTGTTGTTATAGGCAAACTCTACCAGGGGTAAATGCTCGTCCCAACTTCCTTTGAAATCAATAGCACAAACACGTAGCATGTCCTCGATTGTCTGGATCGTTCTTTCACTTTGGCCATCCGATTGGGGGTGATAGGCCGTACTCATATTCAATCTTGTTCCCAAACATTCTTGAAAACTCTTCCAAAATCTTGAATTAAATCTTGGATCTTGATCAGATACAATAGACACTGGAACTCCATGACGAACTACGATCTCTTTCAAGTACATATGAACTAACTTGTCGAGCGAAAATCGTTCATTTATAGGCAGAAAATGAGTTGACTTGGTAAGTCTATCTACTATAACCCAAATGGCATCATGATTAGCCCTTGTCCTTGGTAATCCAACTATGAAATCCATGGTAATATGTTCCCACTTCCACTCTGGAATCTCCAATGGCTGTAGCAATCCACTTGGTCTCTAATGCTCTGCTTTAACTCTCTGACATGTATAGCATTTACTAACCCATTCCGCAATTTCCCTCTTCATATCTGGCCACCAATAATTCTTCTTTAAATCTCTGTACATTTTGGTACTCCCTGGATGGATGGAATATCTTGAACTATGTGCCTCTTGTAAAATTTCATTTTTCAGCTCCGTCACTGGTGGAAACCAAATTCTTGAAGAAAACCTAAGAATACCTTGATCATCTTATTGCGTGCATAATTCCTCACCTACCAAACTATTTATATCTTGATCCATTACCTCTTTCTGGCATTTCTTTATTTTCTCCAATAACTCCGGTTGGAAAATCATACTGTACACTTTTGCTTCCTCAGGCTTGTAAATTCTAATTTCCAATTCCAATTTTTGAAATTCTTTATATATCTCTTCAAGTACGGATAACACATTTAACCTTTCCTTCCGACTTAACGCATCTGCTACAACGTTCGCCTTACCGGGATGATAATTAATCGAGCAATCATAATCCTTGATCAATTCTAACCATCTCCTTTGTCTCATATTAAGTTCCTTCTGGGTAAATATATATTTCAAACTTTTGTGATCCGTGAAAATCTCACATTTTTCTCCATACAAATAATGTCTCCAAATCTTCAAAGCAAATACTATGGCTGCTAACTCCAAATCATGAGTAGGGTACTTCTGTTCGTGTGGTTTCAATTGCCTTGACGCATACGCAATCACCTTGTCGTGATACGTAAGAACACATCCTAATCCTTTGTAAGAAGCATCGCTATAAATTACGAAATTCCCTTGATCGTCTGGAAGTGACAAAACAGGTGCCGTGATTAATCTCCGCTTCAATTCCTGAAAACGTTCTTCGCACTTGTCATTCCATATAAACTTTTCATTCTTTCATGTAAGCTTTGTCAATGGTGTTGCAATTCTTGAGAAATTCTGAACGAATCATCGATAATATCCTGCCAATCCCAAAAAACTTCTTACCTCAGTGGGTGTTCTCGGTCTTTCCCAATTCGTAATTGCATCGATCTTTTTCGGGTCCACTTTGATCCCTTCATTACTGACTATGTGTCCTAAGAACTGAACTTCCTGTAGCCAAAACTCACACTTCGACAATTTAGCATATAACTTCTTTTTCCTTAAAATCTCCAAAGCTGTCCTTAAATGTTCCGCATGATCCTCCTCCGTCTTTGAATAGATCAAAATATCGTCTATAAATACTATAACGAACTTGTCCAAATATTCCTTGAAAATTCTGTTCATCAGGTCCATAAACACTGCTGGGGCGTTGGTCAATCCAAAAGACATTACTAGAAATTCATAATGCCCATACCTTGTTCTGAAAGCTGTCTTTGGTATATCTTCTGGTTTGATCTTCAGTTGATGATATTCCGATCTTAAATCGATCTTGGAGAAATACTTGGCTCCCTTCAATTGGTTAAACAAATCATCAATTCTGGGTAACGGATACTTATTCTTGATTGTCAACTTGTTGAGCTCCCTATAGTCGATGCACAGTCTCATGCTTCCATCCTTCTTCTTGACAAATAATACCGATTCACCCCACGGGGATACGCTGGGTCTGATTACTCCTTTCTCTAACAGCTCTTGTAATTGCTTTGATAACTCTTTCATCTCAACGAGCGCCATTCTATACGGGGCCTTGGATACTGGTTCGGTTCCAGGTGCTAAGTCGATTGCAAATTCAATTTCTCTATCTGGAGGAAGTCCTGGTAATTCGTCGGGAAACACGTCTGGAAATTCCTTCACAACTGGAATATCTTCAAGTTTTGTGGGCTCCTGACTTCTGTCGATCACATATGCTACGAAATGCTCACATCCTTGTCGTAGTAACTTCTTGGCTTGAATCGTCGTTAAGAACTTCTTTACCTGCTTCTGTCCCTTGAACGTTACTATCCTTTCGTCTGGCATTTTTACCATTACTTTCTTATTTCGACAATCTATCTGAGCATCATGCTTAGATAACCAATCCATCCCTAATATAACGTCAAATTCTCCTAACTTAAACGGTATCAAATCTACACAAAACTTACTACCAGAAATCTCAATCTCATAATTCCCACAAACTTGGTTAACAGTTACACGTTCTTGATTTGCTAATTCCACAGTCATTATTTCATTTAAATACCCAACTGGACAATTTAACTTACTAACAAAATCTTGTGAAACAAATGATCGAGTTGCTCCCGAATCTATTAACACTTTGGCATATAAAGAATTCACATTAAGCGTACCTGCCACGACATCCGTATCCTGGATCGCATCCTTCACCGACATGTCAAAAACTCTAGCCCTCGGAGTCTCATTCACTATTGGGGTAGATCCTATAATCCTCAATGCATTACTGACTGGGGCTGGTGTCTTGCAATCCCTGGCCATATGTCCTGGCTTCCCACATTTAAAGCATGTAAATCCAATGACTGGAACCTTCACTGCTGGATTCCGGATAGGCTGATCCTTATTTGTTGGCTCTCTTGCTGGCTGATTTCGGCACTCCCTCGAGTAGTGCCCTTCTTAAAATTTGGAAACTTCCCTGTTTGTGATTGACCCTCACTTCCCTCAACTTTCCTTTTCTTACTTTCCTTATCTTTCTGGAACATCTCACTCTCTGTCTCTGCGATCATATCCTTCTGTACAACCCCGACATAGGTATCCAATTCAAAAATAGCTACCTTCCCTCTGATCCATGGCTTCAAGCCTTGCTGGAATCTCTTAGCTTTCTTTCTATCGGTATCAACATACGACGGCACATACCTTGACAATTCCTCAAACTTCCCTTCATAATCTGTTACCGACATGTTCCCTTGCTTTAATTCTAAAAACTTCAGCTCCATTTGATCCTGAACAAACTGAGGAAAATACTTTTCTAAAAACAATTCCTTAAACCTTTCCCAAGTAATAACATATGTGCTTTCCAATGTCTTCACCATCTCCCACCAATAGGTGGCCTCATTCTTCAGATTGTAACTTGCAAATTCAACCTTCTGCTCCACTTTCACTTTTACCAAGGCAAATGCCTTCTCTATTTCCTTTAACCACACATTTGCTTCAATTGGCTCTAAGGAACCCTTAAATTCTGGTGGGTTTACTGCCTGAAAAGTTTTGAAAGTTACCTGGGGATTGGTCTGTCTCTGCTGTTATTGTGCCAGGTGAACTGTTTGTTGGGCCAAGATTTGAAGAATCTGGGCTATTGCTGGGTCCATGGGTCCTGGGTTCACATTCTAGTTTGTATCATCTTAGTTGTTATTGTTGTTGTTGTTGGTTTCTTCATTCTGGGTGTTGGTGCGGGTATTTCTTCTGGGAGGCATTTTCTGTAAAGAATCAATCAATTTATTTAGCTTTTGAATCAAATCTTTGTATAAAAGAAAAGTTTTGTAAAATAGGAATATCTTTTTTTGAAAATAGTTGTAACTAAATAAATTGCATGCTTCTTTACAGAATATAAACAGTTATGGAAAATAGGGTACATGGTATCACAGGGTATACTGGTGCAATAAATATGGTAAAGTAAAACAGGTGCAATAAAGTAAATGACAGTGTTGGAAAGGAAAAAGGTACTGATATATAGATCAAAAGTTTTAGGTAGTACAAGCGTAAAGACGCTTCGAAAGTAAAAGCAAAAAGGGTACAACAACCTACTCACTAGTCAGCATCGCTAGTCTATAAATACAACTCAAAAGTCTACTGATACACACTACACACTACTGTACATACTACATAATCGTAACAACACTGCTCAGCATCTCCATCTCTGAATCTCTGGCTCATGGCAAATCTGGACCTCCTATCTCCTCAAGCTCCTCTAGAACCCACTTAGCCCACTCCACTAGGAAATCAGGGGTGATGTCCTCATGTGTAGCCTCAGCAATCCTCACAGCAGCTTCTCTACGAAATGCCTGGAGCCTCTCCCTAAGTCGCCTCTCACCACTCCCCATCTTTCTGGTACGCATGATATGCAATAACTCCTGGATCTGACCCTGTAGGAATCACTGCTCCATAAGGCAAGCCTCAAACTGATGATATGGGACAGGATAGGAAGAGAACTGAAAAGGTACTCCTGTGACTGAATGACTAGTAAAGCCTGAATCAGCAGGTGGGGGTCCTCTAACAGGTGGCCTCGTGCCTGGAGGTGGAATGGCCTGCAATGGTACGGGCTGCAACACCGGTGGAGGTAGAATAGCCAATGCTGGTGGAATAACAGGACGTGGATCCGATGCTGGTGCTCCAACTGAAGGCTCTGAGTGATCAGCTGATACGGGAATAAAAGAGTCGGCCATCTCTGCTATCTGAAATTATATCGTAATATAAGAGTCTCATACCACGATGCAAACTATACTAATACTGGTTATACCATAACACTCAACCTCTCGACGTTCTATCATCCTATACCTTACTTCTAATCCTATCCCTCTACCCATTTCCGTCAACCTAGGCTTGTGTCAGTGACTTATAACCTGTAGCTCTGATACCAAACCTGTGGCGCCCTCCAAACCCGGGTCAGAAGTTTGGGGTCCACACACACACCTTAATTATAACCTGCTTATAACAATAATAAAGATAATAATAATATATACAGTGACCCTACTTACCACCCACCACGGACCGCAATAGGTTAAAGTATGCACACAAGCCAAACACACCAATATATTACAAACCATTCAAATCCCAACTATTTCAAACTCAAACTGAGTATTAAACATTATTACAAACTTTTACAAACTTAAATTATCCCAAAAGAAGCCTACTAGCTCAGCTTTCTCAACCTGAACCCCTAGCTCTCGCGCTGGACTGGGGATCCTCGCTACCAACTGGTTCCTTTTTTAACTGGAAAGAATATAAACAACATCGCACAAATGAGCTAACTAGCTCAGCAAGTCACAATGACAAAACTGAGAATAATGATCATCAGGTGAATATGATTATGATATCAAGTGAACATTGGATTAGGATTTAGAATTGGATATTATACTTTTAATTTAAAAACCAAGGTTAGGCTGCTGATCAGTCACGCACTAACCCCGAGCAAGGCACACAACATTGCTCTAACTACTGGATCCAAGGCACACATTGGCCTAACTTGACCATTATATGGTCTGACCATGAATCTGGTCCACAATTTTATAAAAACAATCCAATTCTAACATAATAACAGAATATGCAATAATAAACAATAACCGAAATCATTAACAACAATAAATGTTTAACAATGAAAGGGTTTCAATCCTTGTAAGGATCAATAAGGCAATTTAAAAGCTTGGATGCTGGGTAATGAAAGAATTGGATAACAAAGGAATCAACATTTCAGGGTTTCAAAGATTTGGGCTTTCAATGCATAGGATACAATGATTGAATGTACAAGTAATTCAGTTCAGTGTTTGGGATTTTTTTTACATGTATTTGTGGAGTAATATCGTATACTTGAAATTTGTGTTTAGGTATACAACAATCAATGGTCTAGAAAGAATAAGGTTTATGGCTCAAGAACAATAACTGGAATCAGAGTTTAGGTTTAAGTGCTTCAAAGCACTTGCAATATCAATCTGACTATCAAATACTACAATATCTCGAGAAAGTTCAGAACACTTGCCTGATATTAGCTTACTACACTGCACTCGCTTCCAATCACAAGCGTCTTACTCCTCAACTATTTGTTTCCCTTTCTTATGTCTTGCCTCTTCTGCTCACATATCATAAGCATCTATCAATAATTTACTCATGGAATTCTATTCAATACATACTTCTATCTACCCTTCGTTTTACCCAAATCCGATTAACGGATTGAAAGTTATGTAATAATCAAGTAAACACAGAATATATAGACCGATAGTCAATTAACAAGTCACATATAGCATATAATACATCACGTAATCAATGATATATTATTTATAAAGAAGTCTCGGGTCATAAATAGGCTTTCTGGTATTTAAAATGATTTTTAAAACATTTTTCGGAATTAGAACGGGTCGTTGGATCAATTTCAGGTTAATAAACAGGGTTCGGTTGGCCAATTCTGGCTCCGAAATAATTTTAGAATAATTATCAAGCCTTGGAAATAATTTAGAATAATATTTTAAAGCTCGAAACTATTTTTCAGAATTTTTAAATCATTTTTAAATAATTAAATCTAATTAAATAATTAACTAAAATCAATTAATAATTAATTAAATCAATTAATCAATTAATTTTCGAATTAATTGACCAATTAATCAATTAGAAATTAACAAAAATTAATTAACTAATTAATTTAGATTTATTTGTGAATTAAAAATAATTTTCATAATTAAAATAATAATTTTTAGAATTTTCAGAAATTAAAAATGAATTTTTATAATAAAAATAAATAGGAAATATGATTTTTAAACATTTTTAAAACGAAAATCCAATTTTTGCAAAGTCTGGAAACTACAGGGACCAAACTGCATCGTTTTCAAAACTATAGGTATTAAACTGTAATTTTCCAGGGGGTCACCGGAAAATAGTCGGGGATGGCCGGAGAACACGTTCCCGGCATCCTCACCCCACCAACGCCTCCAGATCACATCTACAGGTTACCAGGAACACAACCATGCAATCAATTCATCCTAACAATCCCTGAGTTGGCCGGAATTTGGCCGTGAAATTTTCCAGTTTCCGGCGAACATCGGAAAACTTCAAAACACAACTCCCTTCTCTACAGACCACGTTGGTTCATGAAACTTATACGACTAGATTACAAATTTCACAGAGAACACAACCCACTATAACACAACATCAATCTATCACAGAATAAGAAAGCCCCAAATTCAATTAAGAACATTCATACGGGTTATAAACCCTAATTTTAAAATTCGAAAATCAAACTTAAATTTGAACATGTTATTGAACTCCAAATGTGACGTATGACATATGAAAATCATCAGGAAAATAAGCTCTACAACATGCAATCATCAAATCATACAAACAATCATCCGAACGAAAATTCATATTTTTAATAAAATAAATTCGAAAATAAATAAATTTTTAGAAAAATAAACTTGATTTCTGCAGGTGTATGGATTACAGAATCTGGTAGAGCTCTTCAAGACCTTCAGATTGGTTACTCGAGCTTTCCAAACCGAATTCAATATCACCTCCAAATGCTTGTTTGATTCTTAGAACAATTTTAGGAAATTAGGGTTTTTCTCTGAAAATTATATAATTATCTGTCTGCAAATGATTTTGATACGAAATAAATTACGGTAAAAGGCTATTTATAATTACGGAAAATTAGTATCCCGTTGGATCATTCCGGATATAAAACGGTACGTTTATTTGTAAAAACTGATCCAAACGGTATCGGTTTTCGGGATAATTATCCAAATCAGTACAATTTGTACTGCGGTCTTGGTCTCAGCGCCTGGTTACACGTATTACGAAGTGATAATTGTGATAGTTTAATAAAAAGCTCTCGTTTATCGAAAATACGGGTTGTATTGATTTACCGAAATGAATATTGTATCGAAAATGTTACGCCGGGACCCGCGAAGGACAAACCGTACGCCGGATCGAAAAAGTCGAAACATGGAAAATGCTCGGAATATTACAATTAGGTTAGGAAGGAGTTCTCGAAAGAGTTCCGGGTTCCAAAAACGTAACAACGGTTGACGTCGGTTGGTTCCCGTTTTTATAAAATAGATTTTAATTACCCGGAAAAAGATTTTAGAAATTTCAGATGATTCTTATAAATCCATAAACCAACATAAAAATAATTAGGAAGATATGACAATTATCTATATTTTATTTTGGACATATAAAAATTAAAATACTCAATTAATATTATTTTTGAATAACCAAGTACAGATACCACTTTAACAATTAACTCACAGAATAGATACTGAACACACATAATAATTATATAATAGCAAAAATAATTACACGATATATCCCAGATATTACAATAGAGCCTTTCCAAAGAAATCTCATTCAGATCTCTCGCTTCTCTTATGGCAGTGATTCTATATTCAAGATGAGTTGATAGTGTTAAAAGGAACTTTTTGTTGACCTCCCTGATTGAATAATATTTTCCATTTATTTTCAAGTTGTTGATCAATGCATTGTACCTCTCAAACACTTCAGTAATTTCTTCTCCTGGATTGGATTTAAAATGTTCATACTCAGAGGTTAGGATCTCTAACTTGTTCTCCCGAACTTCCTCTGTGCCTTCATTAATCACCTCAATAGTTTCCCAGATGTGTTTGGAATTTTTACAGTTCATCACATGTCTGTTCATCAAGGGATCAAGGGAATCAACTAAAATTAATTGAAGGCTAGCATCCAAGGAGGCTTCTTCTTTTTCAGCAGGAGAAAAATCCTCAGGATCCTTTACATAGGTTCTAGCTTTGGTAATTACAACATCATCTTCTATAACCTCTGGTTCAATAACCATCGGAATTTTTGGACCCTTCTTTAACACGTCCAGATATTTTGGATTTGCAACTTGTAAAAACAAGAGCATCTTCTTCTTCCACATAATATAATTTTCTTTATCGAATAGTAAAATTCTAATGGTTCCAACTTTTTGTGTAGTCATTATGAATTTTTGAGTAAATAAAAATTCAAGGACTGGAAGAATCATAAAAGTCTAGGATCTTGATTTGTTCGTTAATCAGAAGGCTCTGATACCAATTATTAGGTCCCAATATGTTTGTAGAAGGGGGGGTTGAATATAAACTATACCGTTTAATCGAATAAAATGCGGAATAAAAAAGTGAAACAAAATTCAAGTTAAATAAAACTATTATTAAACTTGAAAGGTGTTACAAAAACGGTATTGTTTACAAGGGATTAATCTCAAATAAATTATTCCAAATCTAGAATAAATTCGATATGAACTTTTTCTATTTTTGAAATAAAAAGATCAAATGCTTAAAGCAATTTGAGATTAAGTTCTAGGGATTTTGATCCGCTAGATAATTACACAACAACAAGATAATGATTTCCAGTGGCTTGAATTTAACATTAATGACTAGAAATTAATAGGCTCTGAATGCAGTTGAGAGAGATGAAATGCTTCTGATATTTTCTTTCTTTAGGTTGTTGTTCTCTATTGAATGAGCTTCTGCTTCTGTCTTGTTATATTCAATCAACAGAATGAATTGAACTAGCATGACTATCTGTGAGACAATCAATTAAGCTAGCAAGACAATTCCACCAGCTGGTAAGACTTTCGGTATGATAGTTAAATAAATTGGCATGACAATCCCAACAACTAGTAAGACTTTCGGTAAGACAATCAAATGAAATAGCATGACTTTCGGTATGACTAATGATTGTCATACCGATTGTCATACTAGTTCAAAAGATTGTCTTGCTGAATTAATATTGAATTTAAATTGAAGATTAATTCTGAAAATTTATAATATTTATTCAGAATTAATTAATCAATTAATTAATAAATTAATCTTTACAGATATAATTTATTTTCTTAATTAAATTATACGACTTTATTAATTAATAGAGAATTAATATTACTCTTGAACAACAACCATTCTTCTGAAAATCTTCTGATAATTATGAATCAATTCCACCACTTCAATGTTGACGCTCAATGTACTGTCTGGTTCATGAGTGACTAACTTCCGTGACGTTTCTTCATGTCTTGACTTTAATAACTTGATTTTCTTCAGATTAAATCCCTGTAAATATTTGATACCCTGACGAGATCTCTGTCACTTAATTAAATCCATAGTATTAATTTATATCACTGACGCTTGATCAATTTCTTGAACTTCTTCCAGTGAAGTAATTTCTAAAGCTGTAGATGAACATTGATACTGATTCCTTTGACAGATGTTACTTGGAGAGATCTCTTTGACTGTGGATCTACTATTTACTTATTACATTCTTATTTGAGTTGAGTTAAATTCTCGAATAAACAAATAGGCTATGACATATGCCTTTCAGCTAATCATTATCGTGGGGTTCTAGCGGATTTATTTATGGATTTCTTTAGTTAATTTGTTTCGATGTCTTAGTGTGTGGTGATTGTATGATAACCTAGTATTGGTTATGCGTATTCGTCTTATGAGCATCGCGAACTTATAAGATAGTGTGTTAATCTTTAATGAAGCGACAGTGAATTTAAGGATTTAGAACTTGCCATGCTAGTATAGGTTCATGTGTTATTGTTATGCATGATTTGTAGGTAATTTTAACCATCTTACTTGTCCTATGTAATCACGATATATAACTTGTGCATTAAGCCATTATGTTGTCAAATTCTATAGACATATAGGGTCTCAATATAATTGGTATCTATTCAGCTTCTATCTCTTTTGTGGATGTCTGGTAGTATGTTATTCGTGCAACAAAAGTTGGCATTTAGCAGTTTCGTGTTACCTGATTAGTGTCATCACCATTACATGCTACGGTTAAGAACGAAAAGGCTATTGAATGAAGTATTTAATGAAGTTAGAATCCCATGTTTGTGTTATATATTATTCAACTCTCTTTAATCTCTTAGTTTATGTTCTCTAGTATAATTCTCAATAGTTAATCGTAGTATAATCAGAACCCAAATTGTTATTCGTCCTAGCATTAAATAATAGCCATATCATTGTTGTATAAGTGCATAAATCACATAGTTAATCTAACCTGTCACTGTGGAACGAACTAGAAATAATTCTACATTACTTGCGATCACGTATACTTGCGTGAATTATTAGCGCGTACTTAGCGACTAACAAGTTTTTGGCACCGCTGCCGAGGAATCGGTGTTAACTTTTAGTTATGTGTTTGTCATCAGTAATCATTAAAGTTCATTGACTCAGACATTGTTAGTTACCTACTCTTTTTCTTGTTGTGTTTCTGGTACTCTAGCGAGCGTGTATGTATACGCATTCGCGGGCTCGTAAGAGAACTCTGGATCAAGCCGAGGAAGAAACTGTAGTGATTCGAAGGGAAGTTTTTGAGGACGAAGAGAAAGTAAAAGAAGAGAAAGTCAAGGAACCAGCTTTAGTAGTGATGGGAGATCAAGCAGAAATTCCTAAGGCTCTGATGGACTATTCTCAGCCTAAGATCAATGATATTCAGTCAGCATCATCAGACCATCCATCTCGGCTAACACTTTTGAGATCAAGTCGAGCACGATTCAGATGATAAAGAACTCAGTTCAGTTTGGGGGGTTCTCCTACAGAAGACCCCAACATGCATATCAGGGATTTTATCGAGATCTGCGACACTTTCAAGTTTAATGGGGTGACTGAAGATGCTATCAAATTACGACTCTTCCCATTCTTTCTAAGGGATAAAGCAAAGTGTTGGTTACATTCTCTACCACCAGGGTCTATCACTAAATGGGAGGATCTTTCTCAAAAGTTTCTCACTAAATTCTTTCCTATGGCGAAGACTGCTGCAATCAGGAATGCTCTTACTCAGTTTGCACAGCAAACTGGAGAATCTCTATGTGAGGCTTGGGATCGATATAAGGAGATGTTAAGGAAGTGCCCACACCATGGCATGCCTGATTGGATGATTATAAATTATTTCTATAATGGTTTGGGCGCTCAGTCTAGACCTATGCTCGATGCAGCATTTGGTGGAGCCTTATGGGCCAAAAGCTATAATGAAGCTTATGAGTTGATTGAGCTTATGGCAGCTAATGAATACATGGATCCTACACAAACAATGTTGCAAGGAAAAGTAGCAGGAATTTTGAAAGTGGATACAGCTACTGCCATAGCTGCTCAACTTCAAGATTTGACGATGAAAGTGGACTCTTTGTCTAATTATGGAGTTAATCAAATCACTAGTGTTTGTGAACTTTGTGCGGGGGCACATGAAACTGAGCAGTGTGCTACTTCTATCGAATCAGCTCAATTTGTGAGTAACTTTTAGAGATCACAGCAACAAGCTCCAACCACTGATCATCCAAATAACCGTAATCATGCTAACTTCAGCTGGAGTAACAATCAGAATATGGTGCAACAATCTTATCAGCCATACACAGCAAAGCAGTATAACCCTCCTAGTTTTCAGCAACCGCAATATGCCCTTAGGCAATAACTTCAACTTCAGCTGTTACCGCAAGCTAATGAAAAATATGAATTAGAGGAGTTGAGGCTCATGTGCAAGAGCCAAGCTATGTCTATCAAGACCTTGGAGAATCGGATTGGGCAAATTGCTAATGCATTACTGAATCGTCAACCTGGCACGCTTCCGAGCGATACTGAAGTGCCAGGCAAGAAAGAAGCTAAGGAGCATGTTAAGGCAATTACATTGAGGTCTAGTAAGGTTGAAAATCTTGAAAAAGCTAAGACTCCAAAATCTGAAGTTGAGGCTGAAGAAGAAGTGCAGAAGGAAGCAGAAGTGGAACCAAGGAAGACTACTGTTGGGCACACTCCTCCTGAGGGTAACACAGGGGAGAAATAGATCTATCCTCCACCTCCATTTCCTAAGAGGCTATAGAAGAAAATGCTGGATAATCAGTTTGAGAAGTTTCTGAAGGTGATCAAAAACTTCACATCAACATACCTTTCGCTGAAGCTCTTGAACAAATGCCTAGTTATGCGAAGTTCATGAAAGGTATTCTATCTAGGAAGGTGAATCTTGATGACTTAGAGACCATTGCTTTTATGGAGGAATGCAGTGATGTGCTACAACAGAAATTGCCTCTGAAGCTTAAAGATCCTGGAAGCTTCACAATTCCTTGCACAATTGGAAAGATGTCATTTAACAAGTGTCTATGTGACTTGGGAGCTTGCATCAATATGATGCCCTTGTCAATCTTCAAGAAGTTGGACTTTCCTGATCCAAAGCCTACTTATATGACTTTGCAGTTGGCCGACCATTCTATTACTTATCCACGAGGCATTGTTGAGGATGTTTTGGTCAAGGTGGATAAACTCATCTTCCCTGCTGATTTTGTAATTCTTGATTTCGAGGAGGATAAGAAGATTCCAATAATCTTGGGAAGACCTTTCTTGGCAACTGGCCGAACCTTGATAGATGTGCAGAAAGGTGAGCTCACCATACGAGTATGGATCCAGATGTAACTTTTAATGTTTTCAATGCCATGAAATTCCCTACAGAAAATCAGGAGTGTTTTAAGGTGGAGATGGTCGATTCTGTGGTCAATTCTGAACTCGATTGATTGCTAAGGTCTGATGCCTTAGAAAAGGCCTTGTTGGGGAATTCCAATAGTGAAGATGATGAAGGTGAAGAGCACTTGCAATATTTGAATGCTTCTCCTTCGAAGCGAAAGATAGATATGCCTTTTGAATCTCTTAGATTGGAGGAGCTGAACAAAGCTCCTAAGCGCCTCAAGCCATCTATTGAGGAAGCTCCAGCTATTGAGCTTAAGCATTTACCTGAACATTTGAGGTATTCGTTATTAGGTGATGCATCTACTTTGCCTGTTATAATTGCATCTGACCTTTCAGGTAGCGACGGGGAGAAGCTTTTGAGAATTCTTAGAGAATTCAAATTGGCAATTGGTTGGACTATAGCAGATATCAAGGGAATCAACCATTCGTATTGCATGCACAAAATTCTGCTAGAGCCAGGTTGTAAACCTACTGTTGAGCAACAGAGAAGGCTAAATCCCGATCATGAAAGAGGTTGTGAAGAAGGAAATTCTCAAGTGGCTAGATGCTGGGATCATCTATCCTATTTCTGACAGTTCATAGGTGAGCTCAGTTAAGTGTGTGCCAAAAAAAGGAGGTATCACTTTGGTAGCAAATGAGAAGAATGAGCTTATTCCTACACGAACAGTCACGGGGTGGTGATTTTGCATGGATTATAGGAAGCTAAACAAAGCTACAAGGAAGGATCACTTCCCTCTTCCTTTCATTGATCAGATGCTTGATAGATTGGCTGGGCATGATTACTATTATCTTCTGGATGGCTATTCGGGATATAATCAGATTTTTATCGCTCCAGAAGATCAAGAAAAGTCTACATTCACATGTCCTTTTGGTATATTTACATTCTGGAGAGTTTCTTTTGGGCTATGTAGAGCACCAGCCACATTTCAGAGATGTATGATGGCTATCTTCTCTAATATGATTGGTCAAAATATAGAGGTGTTCATGGATGATTTCTTTGTGTTTGGTGATTCATTTGATGAGTGCTTGCAAAATCTAGGAGACGTTCTCAAGAGGTGCGTTGAGACCAATTTGGTTCTCAATTGGGAGAAATGTCACTTTATGGTGCGACAAGGCATTATTCTTGGGAACAAGGTCTCTAGTAAGGGTCTTGAGGTGGACAAAGCTAAAGTAGGGGTCATCAAAAATCTTCCCCCACCAATTTCTGTTAAGGGAGTTCTTGGGCAGAGAAAGAACAACATATTTCATGTGGTCTACTATGCTACTAAGACCCTAAATGGTGCTCAACTGAATTATACTACTACGAAGAAAGAACTTTTGGCCATTGTCTATGGTTTTGAGAAATTTCGATCTTATCTTCTTGGGATAAAGGTGACAATTTTCAGTGATCAGATGGGTTCTTTTGCTTCAAGAATTTGAGTTAAAGATCAAGGACAGGAAAGGCACCGAAAATCAAGTCACTGATCATCTCTCTCGTTTAGAGGATCTAAGTGCAACTTCACTGGATAAGACATTAATAAATGAGTCTTTTCCCGATGAGCAGCTGTTTGGAGTGCAAAGGGAAGAACCGTGGTTTGCAGACATTGTGAACTACCTTGTGAGTAATATCTTACCTCCCGACTTGTCATATGCTCAAAGGAAGAAGTTTCTGCATGAAGTGAAGTTATATATGTGGGATGAGCCATTTTTTTTACAAGGAGCTGACCAAATCATCAAGAGATGTATTCCTTACAATGAAACGGGGGGGATCTTGCGAGATTGCCACTCAATGGCTTATAGAGGACATTATGGTGGAGAAAAGACAGCAGCTCGTATTCTTCAAGCAGGTTTCTTTTGGTCAACTTTGTTTAAAGATTCTCATCAGTTCATTTTGAAATGTGATCGATGTCAACGTGTGGGTAATATGTCTAAGAGGAATGAGATGCCTCTTAATGTGCTTCTCGAAGTTGAAGTTTTCGATGTTCGGGAAATTAACTTCATGGGGCCATTTATCTCATCTTGTAACAATCAGTATATCTTGTTACAAAATGGGTGAAAGTCAAGGCGTTGCCAACGAACGATACGGAAGTAGTGCTTAATTTTCTTCATAAGCAGATATTCACAAGATTTGGAACTCCAAGAGTCATAATCAGTGATGAAGGGTCGCATTTCTGCAATCGCAAGTTCACTGTTATGATGCAAAGGTATAATGTGAATCATCGCATTGCTACGGCTTATCATCCTCAAATAAATGGTCAAGCTGAGGTATCTAACAGAGAGATCAAGCACATTTGAGAGAAATTTGTGTGTCCATCGAGAAAAGATTGGTCTTTGAAGTTTGACGAAGCTGTTTGGGCGTATAGAATAGCATACAAGACTCCATTGGGAATGTCACCGTATCAGTTGGTTTATGGTAAGGGGTGTCATTTGTCGGTGGAGCTAGAGCATAAAGCGTATTGGGCTTTGAAGAAGTTGTATCTGGACTTGGATGCAGCTGGAAAGAAGAGGATGCTTCAATTGAATGAACTCGATGAGTTTTGACTTCAAGCATATGAAAACAACAAAATATATAAGGAGAAAGTCAAGAGGCAGCATGTAACGTTTGGGAAATATTATGTAATTATTTTTATCAATAAATAATTATTATGTGATTTTTATGTGAATTTTGGTGAATTAGTTGATAATGGATAATAATATTTGGATGTTTATTTCTGATAAAATTGAGATATTTTAATTTCCAATTATCCAGAAGTAAATCTAGATAATTTTGGTATTTTTCTGGTAATTTTTGGATTATTATATGATTTTATAAGGTTTTATAGAATTAATAATGATTATTGTACGTAATTATAAAAATTACTTTTTAGAACCAGAAATCGTCCCACTTCAATCGTTTTTGCGTTTTTACAACCCGAAACTCTTCCGAAAACTCCTTCCTAACTTAATCTGATAATTCTGAACAATTTTCGTGTTTTGACTTCTTCAATCCGGGGTACAGTTTGACCTGTATGAGACCCGGTGTGAAATTTCCGATACGCAAATCATTTTATAGATCGATAAAATTCGTATTCCCAAAAGGCGAGATATTATTACCTCATTTTCGTATAAAGTATTTTATAAGAGTCTCTGTTTTGATAATTATCCAATTCTGGTATTAAAATCGTATCGTCTTTTAGTTACTTAGCGGCTAAGTAACCTATTTTTGGATCCAATATGTAAATATAATTATTGAATTATTAAACAAATAAATATGTGATGGTTCTGTCAGCTATGTGTCGTTGTGGTATTAATTGTTTGTGATTGTTGGATGTGGAGATTAATTTTGTAAATTAATTATCGAGCTGTATGAACTTAATTTATTTTTAAAGTGATTTTATTAAATATTTATTCTTATAAATGCTAAAATTGCTCCTAAGATTATTTTTGTTGCTTTATAATTTTATTTATAATTTTTGGAAGTTGATAAAATTTAGAAATCAATATTTTATTTATTAATTATCTTTAAATGATTTTTTTATTCTGTTTAATTGTAAAATCAATATTTAATTCCAGAATACTTCAAAAATTATGAAAATTTTATTTTATTAAGTTTGAAATATTTCGAGAATTTTAAAATTATTTCGGAAATATTCTGGATTTTATTTAATCGCACGAGTAATTGTTAAACTATAAATACGGGTCTAATATGCAATTTGAAAATGTTTTCAAAATGTTATTTTATTAATTATAAATATTCGAAGATTTTAAGAAATATTTAGAATTATTTTCGAATTATTTCGTATTTCCGATAAATCTCTGCACACGATATGTAATGATAAATTCGCGATTGATGATAGAACCAGGATATAACGAAAATAAAATAAGAAAACAAAGAAAAAAATAATATAAAAAAATAGAATACAATCCCTAACCCCCGTTTTCCCCACCCCCATTTTCAGTTGTTTCTCTCTCAAATTCTCATCTCTCTCTTACAATTTCTTTTCTCTCTTAAATCTCTCTGTTCTCCCTTCTCTTTCTCTCCTCTCTCTATCCCTCCTTCTCTTCTTTATTCTCCCCGCCTCTTTCTTGTATTCTGTTTCTTCCTGCCATTGTATTCTCTGGTCGCTGCCCTTTTGCTGCTACGGCGAGGTGTGTGTGGCGCGTGTAGCGGCGTGTGTGTGTTATTATACGTGTGTGTATGTGTGGTGTGTGTGTTCAAGAGTGTGTGAGTGCGATTGTGTGTGTGTTATATCGTGTGTGTTTATTCAGGTGTGTGTGTGTGTGTATGTCGCCTTGAATCGCCGCCTCTTCTCGGGTTTCCGGCGAGACGGTGGCGAGTTAGGCGGCGCGTGTGGTATGCGTGATGGTTGTCTGTGCTCTGTGTGTGTCCGTGTTGTGTTGTGTACTGTGTATCTTGTGTTGTTGTGCCGCCTGATATCTGTTGGTTTCCAGCCGCCCTGTCCTTTTTCCGATTGCGCGTGTAGGCGCGTGTGTGGTGTGAATATTGTTATAACAGTTGGTTCGATTATATAACGGAATAATTTCTATTAATTATTTCATTTTCTGCAGGATAAACCATGACAGCCTTCGTAAAATAAAAGATTTTCGAGCGGAAAAAAAATTAATTAATTAATCGGTATAATTTATTTGGAAACCCGAATTTTATCGGGAACCAATAAATTTTGCCGCTGTTGACAATGACTTTTAACGAGTCAACAGTGGACCGTGATGAATTAATTCCGAGTCCTAAATTATAAATAAATAAAATTAGTTGAGAAATTAATTTCGAAATGAAATGAAAAATAAGATACGAATAACAGTAAATAATAATTGAATTCATATCGGTGGTTGGGATTGGTAATTGGATTGTGTTGTGGTTATTTTTGTGATTTGACGTCGATTTGATTTCGACGGGTAGGCCGATAAACAAAGGAGACGCTGCCTGATTTTCGGAAAATTAATTCCGAAATTACGGAAACGTAACCTATAATTATCGAAGACGTCGAATAACCATATATAGTTATATTATATGAACTTAAGTGCAATTGAAACAAAATAATTTACAAATAATCGATTGCCCTATTTTTCAAAACGACGAATATATGTATTTTCCGAAAATAAATACCGAACCCAGTTTTGAAGATGTGAATCATAATTGCTATGTGTATTTCAATAATACATATAAATATGAGTTCGGTTATGTCATCGTATGGGTAGAATAGGATAGCGATTTGATGTTAAGCTTAAGCGGTTATCTGAATTAGGGTACTTCAACCCTGTAGGTCCTGGACAGAAAACCCGAGTATCGACATCGGGCTAGGAACGATCTAGTGATTAGACGTTGAGATCAATGAAGTTCCAATTGAAGGGCCTGAATGTTGGGATCTTATCCAGAATGGAATAGTATTTTGACGATAAAGCCGAACGATCAAGTCAAATCAAAGTCAACTAGTAATAGCGATTAAAGCTTATTGAGGCAAGTATTCTCGAACTTTCTTTTAAATACTGCAAGTATTCCTGATTTTTCTTTTAAAATACTGCAAATATTTATTCGTTCCTCTTCTAAGTTCAGAATAGTTAACTGTTTTATATTTCACTGCAATTACTCTGATTATACATGTTCCCTTTATTCTTGTTCCTATAATTCGATTGCTCTCTTGAGAAAATACCCATCCTTTCGGGTTATTTGCGAACCTTGAGTTGGGATATTTTGAATTCAAAATGATTTGATATCAAAATACTTTACGGGCTGGATGGTTATTGTGAGGGCCAGCGATGAGCTGTACCCTATGGGCCGGGGATGGACCGGACCCTTGGGCGATAATGCCTAGGTACCTGAATAGATCTATACAGTTGGGTATAGATCTGCACTGTATCCTTACTAATCAGCAGGGTATAGTGCATATGTTGGTTCTAGTATTCAGTCTAATTTATTATTGATCGCCATTAATGGCACGCTCTCTCTCGAAAGGTTTTATGATTCCAAAACCGGACAAAACCCTGATTCTGGAAAAGAATTTGGAAATTGCTTGTCACTTTTGGGTTTATGGTTAAAGGCTGGTGACAACCAACGTTTATTCGCTCAACTCACTCAAATAAATAGAATTGTTTAAAATCATTTTAAGATTTTGTCCGGAAGTTTTTCTTTTGATATTAATGCTTGAAACTCAAATCATATACCTGTTGGGCATTTTTGGCTCACTCTTGCGTTGTAAATTTTTATTTCTGCCAGAAACATATAAGGATAGAAGTGAATAGCTTTGATAGACAGCAGAAGTTAGAGAAATCTCCATTGCGAGAGGTTGAAGAAGTTAGAGGAATATGACAAGTGTGTTAGGACAAAGGTATTCTCATTTGTATTTTAGTTGTTGTAAGTTGTAGAAGATTAGATTCTTGTTTCATACCATAACCTGTAAACGATCCGGATTCAAGGGGTTAATTGAATATTCTTTTATTTTATGTAAAGATTGTTTAGTGACACCAAATCTTGACCCCGGATTTGGGTTGTTACACAGCACGATAGGGGTCTACTGCTCAAATCATTTGTGCCGGGGTAACAAGTTCTTTTGTTCAACTCTCGTCTCCGTCTTTTTCCTGGAAAGTTGAAGTCAAGATGGTCAGGGCCGTTTGTTGTCAAAACTATGTTTCCACATGGAGCTGTGGAGATTTTTGAGAATGATCCGGGCCAAGCATTCAAGGTAAATGGTCAGTGGTTAAAGTATTACTATGATGACAAGGCAAACCGCGAGGTGGTTAGTGCCGTTTTATTGTCCGTTTTATCTCGAATTTCTACGTCAAGCTAACGACGTAAAACAAGCGCTTCTTAGGAGGCAACCCAAGTTTGTCGTACATTAGTAGATAGAGGAAGCATGGAGAAAGGAGAAAAACATAAAAAAAATATCAGAGAAACAAAAAATATCAGGGCCAACTTCAGAAGTTGAGCACGCCCCCGTTGATCTAGCGCGCGGCCGCGCTGGAATTCCAGAAACCAAGCGCGCTCGCGCAGATCTAGCGCGCGGCCACACTAATTTAGCAAAAAGTGAGTGCGCCCGCGCTATTCTAGCGCGCGCCCACGCCAGGTCCCTATTTTAGAAAAAATAAAAGGAAGTTGTGAAGAGAAAATCGGGGTTTTTAATAGAAAATCAATTTCCACCCGATTTTTACTCTTCCACATCCCAAATTTCCCTCCCCAAATCAAACCCATTATTCCCACTATTCCCATAATCAATTCCCACTTCTATTCCATATCTAATTCTCTTCCAACATCCTATATATACATACACTTATACACAAACTTTTACACCACTTCTCAAATTCTCAAACACAATTCTCTCTCAAACCCTTATCTCTTATTCTCTCTTATTCAATCCCAATAGCACCCAAGAGATAAAGAACTCAAGTAAGCAGCAGCACCACTGATTCTTCGAGTGCAGGTGGTGTGAGGCCAAGGTTTTCAACTCCCGAGGCTGAAGCAGAGTATACGAGGCTTTTCTCAAAGCCTATAGAAAAGGAGAGAGGTTTTCTGCCATCGGGGAAGGATGGTAGGTTGTTGGAGATGATCTTGGAGATGGGCTGGGTTGCTTTTTGCGAGGCACCAACTGTTGTGCCCAAGAGTGTTGTTCAAGAGTTTTATGCTAATGCTAAGGCAGAGAAGAATGGTTTCACTGTGGTTAAGGGGATGACGGTGGAGAATAGTGCGGATGCAATGAGAAAGGTGATTGATCAGCCCGCGAGGAAGCCCGGTCAGGACACCTGGAACGATAAGACTCCGGAGGACTTTGATTTGGATTTGATTGTTGCTACTATGTGTATGCCTGAGACTCATTGGAAGTTCAAGAGGGGCACAACTGATTATGCCACATTCTCTGCTTCGTGTATGAACATGTTTGCACGCGCATGGAATTTTTTTATTTGTGCTATATCATGCCATCTTCTCATATGCATGAGGTTACTGTGGAGCGTGCACGTTTGTTGTGGGGTATTCTGCAGGGTGACTATGCGGACCTTGGTAGGGTTATTCACCAAGGTATTATAGGGTTTTTGCGAGGAAGTACTACAGGTTCCATACCCTATGCGTCCATTATGATGAAGTTGTGTGCGGTAGTTCGTGTTCGCTGGCCGCACATGAGCAGCTTCAGCTTCCTAGTTCTGCTATCGATAGTTCGACTATATTGAATATGGTGGAGTGTTATGGTGGTAAGCCCGATCCTAAGGGGCTTGGTTATTCATTTGATCTTCTTCCGGGAAAGCGGCCATATGATCAGATGTATGCTGGTGGCTCAAAGTATGCCCGTGAGGCGGGTTGAAGAGCTCAGTTGGGTGAGGAGGCTGGTCCATCACAGCAGGAGCAGAAGGAAGCAGGAGCTGATATTGGAGTCGGTATGAGCATGACGCAGTATAGGAGTCTAGCGAGGAGAATGGATGCGATGCATGACATCCATAGTCGGTTTGCACGTGATCTCACCCATGCATTAGGGACTGCTTTCAGAGCCACATGTGTTGACATCCAGTGGCCAGTATTTGGTGAGGACTCCGTGTATCCACCTCCAGACACGCCTGACACTCTACCCTTTGGGGGTGAGGATCCTGATTCCGAGTAGGTATGCCTGATTCCTTACTTTTACGTTCACTGAGGACAGTGAAAATTTTAAGTTTGGGGGTAGTAGTTAAAGGAATATGTTTTGTTTGAGTCGTATATAGTTTGCATATTCATGATAGTTTAGTGCATATAGTTGCATATTTTGCCATGTAGTTTTTTTATTTTTGTAGTTTTTATGATAGTTTGTTCATATAGTTTCATGCATTTGCATAATAACATGATCCCTTAGATGATTTTTCTGATTGACTTGTGATATTGATGCTAGTGTAATGATGTCGTGTTTAATGATATTAAGTCTTGTTGAATTGATTTGCATGCTAGAGATACTTTTATTTCACTAAGTCTTATAGGTTGCATGAGTGCTAGATCATGATCATGGTTTGTGTGTTTGTCGAGGTTTAATCGCTTGTTTATATTTAGAATTTAGGATATTCTCTTAATAATAAATTAACATGGACTTTTAAAAATTGGAGAAAATTGGATTTCATTGCTAGTTGTTGTGGCTAGGTGTCAAATGGCTAGTAGACAACTCATATTTATATGGGTAGTCTAGGGTTGAACGAGATGGAGCGAAACACACTTGTTCAGAAATTTGTGAAAAAAGAAAAGAACAAAAAAGTAAAAAAAAAGAGAAAAAAATACAAGTGTTATGTATAATTGATCACGAGTGGGCTCTTTAGTACTCGAGTTATTAAGTTCTTAGGGGACTTTGTGCCTAGTGACCTAAGCCTTTTATAGTCTGGGATCCACTAACCTAACGCTCGCTACATGGGTACTATTGTATAAGTCTTTTATGGACCTCACTCATTGCACGGTCAAATAAGCATATTTGTGTTGTTTATGTGTTGTGAATAAAAGCGTGAGTCCATATAAAACTCCAATACAAGAATTGAAGTGTTATAAGTTGTTTTGGGTCTAGCTTTTATTTTATTTATGACCTTGCAATTGCTTTGATGAGTAGTGAGTCATGATTATTTATCTAGTTGCGATAGTATATCTGTAAGCATTTGCACACACGCACGTCTCTGGTTTGTAGGTTTATTTGTGGGGTTTGATTGATCTTTATGCGAATAACTGCATTTGTTGAGGTGTTGCTTGTTGTTTGGTTTAGTTATTCTATGGGGATCATTACATTCATTTTCTTGCATTCATGCATTTTTATTTCTTGTTCTTTGAGTCTATTTATGCTTGAGGACAAGCATCAATTGAAATTTGGGGGTATGTTGAGTGGCATTTATGACACTTTATAACGCTCCATTAAGCTTTGAATTGGTGTATTTGTACTCAAGTTGTTGGTGTTTTAATGTGTTTTCTAGTGTTTTTGCATTTCAGGCATTAATCCGGAATTCAGGTGAATTAGCATTGATTTTATGCTAATATGGTGTTAGAATGTGTCCAAGGAATAAAGTTTGTGAAGACCAACTCATTGCAGCAAGAAAACAAGAAAATGGAATTTTCTCCAAAAGGCCCGCGCGCCCGTGCTGTCATAGCGCGCGCCCGTGCCCGAAGTACAGAGGCACAGCGTGCCCGTGCTGATCAAGCGCGCGACCATGTCGGGTCGGGAAATTAGAATCCTGATTCTTGTGGGCTTTTGATTGGAGGACTTCTACTATGTATGAGCTGCTATATATACCTAAATAAAGGTCATTTTTCACAAGGAGACGTACCAGAGCATAAGGAGAAGGCATAAGAAGACCGTTTTAGCACAATTCAACGAAGGAGAAGCATACCTAGTTTATACTTGTGATTCTTTGTTCTAAGTTGTAACTTTGGATGCTAGTTTTCTTATTCGTGAACCTATACTCTTATTTCGTACTTGGTTTATTATTTATTAAGTATAAAAACTACATTTATTATACCATGCTTTCATCGGAACCCACATTGATGATGAGTCCGATTATGGGCTAATCGTTATCGTGGGGTTTAGCAGATTTATTTATGGATTTCTTTAGTTAATTTATTTCGATGCCTTAGTGTGTGGTGATTTTATGATAACCTAGTATTGGTTGTGCTTATTCGTCTTATGAGTGTCGCGAACTTATAAGATAGCGTGTTAATCTTTAATGAAGCGATAATGAATTTAAATATTTAGAACTTGCTATGTTAGCATAGGTTCATGTGTTATTGTTATGCATGATTTGTAGGTAATTTTAACCATCTTACTTGCCCTATGTAATTACGATAGATTACTTGTGCATTAAGCCATTATGTTGTCAAATTCTATAAACATATAGGGTCCCAATATAATTGGTGTCCATTCAGCTTCTATCTCTTTTGTGGATATCTGGTAGTATGTTATTCGTACAATGAAAGTTGGCGTTTAGCAGTTTCGTGTTATCTGATTAGTGTCATCACCATTACATGGTAAGGTTAAGAACGAAAAGGCTATTGAATATAGTATTTATTGAAGTCAGAATCCCATGTTTATGTTATATATTATTCAACTCTCTTTAATCTATTAGTTTATGTTCTCTAGTATAATTATCAATAGTTAATCGTAGTATAATCAAAACCCATATTGTTATTCGTATTGAATAATAGCCATATCATTGTTGCATAATTGCATAAATCACATAGTTAAACTAACCAGTCTCTGTGGGAACAAACTAGAAATTATTCTATATTTCTTGCGATTGCGTATACTTGCATGAATTATTAGCGCGTGCTTAGCGACTAACAGCGTCTAAAAAAACCGATAGTTAAAGCCATCATCGACTCGTATATAAGGAGTTTGACGTTGTTTAGGCCCTGTAATCTGCAATTTAATTTTATATGATTATATCTCGAACTTTCTGATTTTTGCCATATTTGGTTTTTATGATTGGATCATGATGGGTATGATTTGTTAAGATCAGATTATATATTCTAACATGTTCTTATGTGTTAATTGAGCATGGTGGATGATTATGGCTTATGACCTTAGGTTAATGGTTTTGGTTTTTTAAATACGACTTACATGTAGTTTGATCTTGTAATTATTAAATCTCGAATATAATTCGAGTTCTTCTTGTAAATTCAATATGTTAGTTTTTATATTTCATTCTTGTAATGTACATGAAGACATGAAGAATTAAAGATCAAAGAAGGGTAATCTCACATGGAGGTCATCCAAGGAAGCAATACAATGTGGCAACTCAAGAAAAGAAGACATGTACTAATTAGCTTGTATTTTGTTAGGCCTTTAATCAACTATAGAGGGAGGTGAATACAATTTATACAATCAAGTTGAAACAACAGACTCAACTAAAAGAACAGTATTTATATTAATGAATAGAACTGATTACAATACTCTCACAAAGGATGAACAAATATCCTTGAGAGATGTTAGGTTATCTGAATAATATATCAATGCTCGACACATAAAGTGTAAATTTAACATGTGCTTATATACTGCATAGGTACACAATAAATCTTGTTAGATATATTTGAGATGTTATGTCTAATATGTTTCATGTTTAGTTTTCAGATCTTAACAAATATGAAATATCAGTACTTACTGGAATCAGTACTTACTGGAAGTCAGAACTTAAGGATATCAGAACTTAGATTATCAGAATATAAATATCAGAAGATGGATATCAGAACTTAAGTACGGGAGGACTTACAGTTAAGGAATGAAGCTGATTTACAGGAAAGAAGATCGAGACTAATACAAAAGAAGATATGCATGGAAAGAGTTAGAAGATAAGAAGACTTGTATAAGATATCTTATTGATATATTTTAGGAGACAGAATTATATTCCATATCAATTAGAAGTTATCTTGTAACTTTGTACTATATAAACACAGATATAGGTTTACACTATATGTGTTATCATTATCGAGAAGATCATACATTGTAACCTAGCAGCTCTCATGATATTTTTTCATAACTGAGAGAGAACAGTTCCATTATTACAGAGTTTATTATATCGAATATATTTGTTTACTGTTACTAGTGTTCGAAATCGATTTGATTGTATTCTATATTATATTCAACCCCCTTCTACAGTGTTGTCTGACCTAATAATTGGTATCAGAGCCTATCTGTTAACACACATACAGTAAAGATCCAAACAATCATGTCTGAAGAAGCAAAAAATCCAACCAAGCCCACCAAAACTGAAGAAACTAAAAATACTCAAATCCACAGTCGATATGAGACTATTAGGGTTCCCATACTGAGACCTTCCGAGTATCCCATATGGAAAGTGAAGATGGCTATGTTTCTGGAAGCTACAGATCCAGAATACCTTGACAGAATTAATGAAGGACCGCATAAGCCAACCAAGCTCTCTGTTGTAGTTGCAGATTAGCCAACAAAGACCATACCAAAGGAGAAAAGTGAGTATACAGCTAAAGATATCTCATCCATTTCCAAGGATGCAAAGGTAAGGCATTTGCTGTATAGTGCCATTGATAATGTCATGTCAAATATGGTAATTCATTGCAAGACTGCAAAGGAGATATGGGATGCTTTGGAGACAAGATGCCAAGAAAATGATGCAATCAAGAAGAATAGGAGGACTATCTCACTCAAGAGTATGAGCACTTTGACTCAAAAGTTGATGAGTCATTAACTGACTTATATGACAGGTTTGTCAAACTCTTGAATGATCTATCACTGGTGGAAAAGGAATATGATCTTGAAGATTCAAATATAAAATTCCTTTTAGCTCTTCCTGAAAGTTGGGATTTGAAGTCTACTACTATAAGAGACAACTATGCTCTTGATGAAACTACTCTTGATGAAATTTATGGTATGCTCAAGACTTATGAACTTGAGATGGATCAAAGGAGCAAGAGACATGGGAGAAAGTCAAGGACAGTTGCTCTTAAGGCTGAGGAGGAAACCCCCAAAGTGGCTGTCTCAAAGAAAGGCAAAGGAAAGGCTCTCTTCATAAAGTCTGATTCAGAATCATCAAGTTCTGATGATGATGATTCAGAAACTGAAAGTTTACCTGAAATAGATGCTAATGATGAGATGATGAAATTGTGTTCTCTTATGGTGAAGGGTATCACAAAGATAGCCTACAGGAAATTTAGAAGGGGAAAGAAGTTTTCTAAGAAAGGTGGAAGTACTGATAAGAAAGGGTTCAGAAAGTATGAAGGCAAAAGTGCAAAGTCTGACAGAGGAGACAACTCAAATGTCAAATGCTACAATTGTGGTGAAAGAGGCCACATATCTCCTGACTACAAGAAAGGAAAGAGTGACAAAGGCAAGTCACTTGTCATAAAGAAGTAAAGTTGGACAGACTCTTCAGATTCAGAAGATGAGGTGAATTATGCTTTAATGGCAAATGCTGATGATAGCCCTGAAACTGCTGAATTAAAGGTACCTCAAACAACTTATGCCTTTTATACTGATGATATTACTGAGTTGAGATTATATCTGAAAATCATGTTTATTAGCTACAGAGATCAAACTTTAACATGTGAAAGATTAACTTCTGAAAATCTTGCTTTTAAGAAAAGGAATGATTATTTAGAAAAAGAGTTAGTTATGTTCCATCAAACTCAGAAAGAAAGAGATGATGCTTTTTATTTTAGAGATGAATTGCTAAAATTGAATAAATCTCAAAAAAACTGAGGCTGAAAAAGAAAAAGAGATTATCAGGACTTGGACTAACTCTGGAAGAACAACTCATAATTTATTAAGTATTGGAAACTGGAAAGAGGGCTTAGGTTATGGAGATGATAAAAGTGAAAAAGGAACTGAACAAATTGAGCCAATTGTTGTTAAACAAACTGTTAAGCCAAAGGTAAATCCTGTTAAGTTTGTAGCTAAAACTGTAAAGTCTGATTCTGAAAAGATGAAAGAGTCTGTGACAAAAGTTAAGGAGAAGTCAACTTCTGACAAATTAGAACAGGATAAACCAGCTGAAGTCAACATAGGCTTAATGACAAAGAAGCAGCTTAAGTATAAGCTGAAAGAAATAAAGAATGTCAACAAGGTAAAGGCAACTAGGAAAAATAGGAATGGAAAGGAAGGTGTGAATAAAAGCAATAATTATATGCCTGTTCCTAATGCTCCTAGAAAGAAATGTTATAACTGTGGAAACTCTAACCATCTTGCTTCTTTTTGTAGGAAGAATAAGAATATAAACTCTTTACCTCCTAAGTCAGGAGTTAAGAGTCAGTCTGTTAGGTTTAATCCAGGAAATCCTTGTTTTAATTATGGAAGTTTATGGCATTCCATTTATACTTGTAAGGAATATCATAGTTTATACTATGATTATTATCAAATAAAACCTTCTTTGAAGAAATTTGCTTTAATTCCTCCTAGTGTAAAGTCTGATGCAAAGTTTGATATAAGTTCTGATAAACAACATGTTAGCATAAACTCTGATATTAAATCTGCTGCAAATGCTAATAAACTTAAAAAGGCCAAAGGATCCAAGCAAGTCTGGGTCCTTAAAACTAACCATTAGTGGTCTTTGTGATTGCAGGGCAACAGAAAAAACATCCTAGTACTGGATAGTGGATGTTCAGGACATTTGACTGGAAATAAAGCCGTGCTCTCAGATTTTGCGGAGAAAGCTGGCCCAGGAGTTTCTTATGGAGATGGCAACATGGGAAAAACTCTGGGATATGGAAATATTAATCTTGGGAATGTCATCATTGAAACAGTAGCTCTTGTCTCAGGACTTAAACACAATCTGCTGAGTATGAGTCAAATCTGTGACAGAGGTTATCATATGGATTTCTTTGAAGAACACTGTGAAGTTGTAAGCAATTCTACAGGTAAAGTGGTTCTGAAAGGTTACAAGAATGGTAACATTTATAAAGCCAGGCTTTCAACAAGTTCTGATGGTTCTGCAATCTGTCTGTTGAGTAGAGCATCAATTGAAGAAAGCTGAAATTGGAACAAAAGACTCTCTCATTTAAACTCCAACGACATAAATGAGCTTGTAAAGAAAGATCTTGTGAGAGGACTGCCAAAATCAGTATTTGCTCCTGATGGCCTTTGTGATTCATGTTAAAAGGCAAAACAAAGAAAATCTTCTTTCAAGAGCAAAACTGAGTCATCAATTCTTGAGCCTTATCACCTACTGCATGTTGATCTATTTGATCCAGTCAATGTCATGTCTATTACAAAGAAGAAATATGATATGGTTATAGTGGATGAGTTCACAAGGTACACTTGGGTGTACTTCTTGCACAAGAAGAATGAAACTGTATTTACTCTAACTGATCATGTCAGACAACTGGATAAGTTGGTCAAAGATTATGTTAAAATTATAAGAAGTGATAAGGGCACTGAGTTCAAGAATTTAATCATAGAAGAGTTCTGCAAAGAGCATGGAATCAAACAGGAATTTTCTGCACCTGGAACTCCACAATGAAATGGAGTTGTAGAAAGAAAGAACATGACTCTCATTGAAGTTGCACGAACTATGCTTGATGAAGTAAAGCTGCCAACCTACTTTTGGGCTGAAGCTGTACAGACTGCTTATTTTACACAGAATGCAACACTCATAAACAAGCATGGAAAAACACCATATGAGATGGTGAAGAAAAAGAAGCCAAATCTCAAATACTTTCATGCATTTGGATTCAAGTGTTTTGTTCTTAAGACTCATCCTGAACAGCTGTCAAATTTTGATCTAAAAGCTGATGAAGGAATTTTTGTTGGATATCCACTTTCCACAAAAGCCTTCAGAGTCTACAATTTAAGAACAAGGGTTGTCATGGAATCTATCAATGTATCTTTTGATGATAAGAAGATTACCGGACTTGAAAATTTCAATGATCACGATCAGCTGAGATTTGAAAATGAAGACTTAAATTATGATTCTGTAAATTCTGATGACCTAAACTCTGATCCTGTAAGTACTGATGTCATTGAATCTGTGGTAACAACTCCAAAGGAAAATGCACCTGTCCAGGGGGAGCAAGTTGGATATCCTACCACATCTCAAGACTCTCAAGAAGCATCAGAACATGTCACTAGCTCTTCAAGTTCTGATTCATCTAGTTCTGATGAGTCAAATTCTGATAATTCTGGAAGCTCTGATACTTCAAATCCCGAAGGATCCAAGTCAAATTCTGAAGTCTCAGAGAGCATAACTACAGGGGGAGAATCAAAAAAATGCTGATGGAGACAGCATGGATCATAGGGGAGGATCCAGTTCCAGAAGTCAACTTCAATCTGCAAGAAAGTGGACCAAATCACATACACTTGACTTAATTATTGGAGATCCTGAAGCAGGTGTCAGAACTAGAACTGCAACATCAAATGAATGTCTCTATCATTCTTTTCTATCTCAGACTGAACCAAAGAAAGTGGAAAAAGCTCTTCAAGATGCTGATTGGGTGCAAGCAATGCAGGAAGAGTTAAATGAATTTGAAAGAAATAAAGTCTGGACCCTAGTGCCAAGACCAAAGAATAGATCAGTTGTTGGCACAAAATGGGTGTTCAGAAATAAAACTGATAGTGATGGCATAATTACAAGAAACAAAGCAAGGCTGGTTGCTAAAGGCTACTCTCAACAGGAGGGTATCATTATGATGAAACATTTGCACCAGTTGCTAGATTAGAAGCCATAAGAATCTTTTTGGCCTATGCTGCTCACAAAAAGTTCAAAGTCTTTCAAATGGATGTGAAAAGTGCTTTTCTTAATGGAGAATTGGAAGAAGAGGTCTATATTGAACAACCTCCAGGCTTTGTAGATTCAAAATTTCCAAATCATATCTACAGGCTTGACAAAGCACTTTATGGCCTTAAGCAAGCTCCTAGAGAATGGTATGAGACTTTAGCTCAATTCCTTCTGGAAAGTGGATTTCACAGAGGTACAATTGATAAAACACTGTTCTACCTCAACCAAAGAAAGGACTTACTTTTGGTACAGATATATGTTGATGATATTATATTTGGTTCTACAAATGCCAAACTCTGTGAGAGGTTTGCAAAGCTAATGCAATCAAGATATCACATAAGTATGATGGGAGAACTTAGTTATTTTCTGGGCCTTCAAGTCAAACAAAATGAAGAAGGTACTTTTATCTGTCAATCCAAGTACACCAGAAATTTATTAAAGAAATTTGGAATGCAAAATTGTTCAACTACATCCACTCCCATGGCCACTGCAACCAAGTTAGATAAAGATACCGGCTCACCAGTAGATATTACTAACTACAGAGGTATGATTGGTTCTTTACTCTATTTAACTGCAAGTAGACCTGATATCATGTATGCTACCTGTCTTTGTGCAAGATTTCAGGCTGATCCAAAAGAACCTCATTTAATAGCTGTGAAGAGAATTTTCAAGTACCTTAAGGGTATAACTGATCTGGGATTGTGGTATCCTAGAGAATCATATTTTAAGCTAATAGGTTACTCAGATGCAGATTTTGCAGGATGTAAAATAGACAGGAAAAGCACTAGTGGAAGCTGCCAATTTCTTGGAGGCAGATTGGTTTCTTGGTTTAACAAAAAACAGAAGTCAATTTCCACATCAACTGCAGAAGCAGAATATATTGCTACAGGAAGCTGTTGTGCACAGATTCTTTGGATGAAGAATCAGTTACTGGATTATGGGTTAGAATTTTCTAAAATTCCTATTTACTGTGATAATCAAAGTGATATTGCTATGACAGGTAATCCAATTCAACACTCAATGACAAAGCACATCAGCATTAGGTATCATTTCATAAGGGAACATGTGATGGAAGGTACAGTGGAATTGCATTTTGTTTTAACAGATCAACAACTAGCAGATATCTTCACAAAACCACTATGTGAAGCTACTTTTACAAGACTGGTAAATGAACTTTGAATGGTTTCAGGTTCTTTCTCTAAATCTGCTTAGTTTTTGTTCTCATGCATCGGTCTTTATGATCCGTGTTTACAGATTGTTTTATTGTAATATAATATGTGCTAAAATTGAGAATTCATTAATGCTGATTATTATCTGATGTGGATCTTTAAACTCTGACATTGTTTTGAATGTTTTGTGACTATTCAATCCAATAAGGATAACTGTGCTAGATGCTGACCTAGTAGTCTTTAACATACTAGAAATCCCATGTTTGAATTAGTTGTTTATGTGGAAACTCATTAACACAAGCAAATTCTGATTTTGAGCTTAGTCAAGTTTACTTTGTGTATCTTCTTACTAAGTCACAAACTAGATTCTTGCTTCTTATCTTTCAGATTCTGATGTCAGTAAATCTTAAGAATGAACTAAATGCTGATAAGCCTCACTTATCAAAAGAAAAGAAAAGGAAAGGAAATAAAAGTCAGGTACTCCTTTGAGATCTAGAGTAAATATGTGGAAGGGAAGACCCAAGTGCATTGCTGGTATTAAGTAATATGCATTAGAAAAGCAAATAAATTTTCTTGGTGACTTTTCACATTCTCTGATTACTGGAGAAATACTCTGACAACAGCATAAATTCTGATAAGCAGTCGTGACTCACTTACACTGAGAAACCACTGTTAAAAGGAATTTCAAAAGATGCATAAAATGAGCACAAACAGTTGAGGTGGACTCTTGCATAAATTTGTTCTTGAGTAGACTTTGTGATTGATGACAGATTTTAAGCATTTTTCTTAGTTATGCCTTATTTCTAAGATGTACTGAAGTTTATCAGACTTTAATCTTTATCTAAAATTCTGCTGAATGCACACACTTTCTCTCCATATGAATGATGAAAATTACTGTGGTGATTAAGTTGTTTTTGACAAACAATTAAGTGTCATTTGCATAAATTATGAGGACAAGTTCTGATGAAAGTTCTAATGATTAAACTCTGAAGAATCAAATCAATATTTGTATGAAGAATCACAGAAAAAGATATTCACTTTTTGAGTTCAAAAGCCATATTCTGATGACTGTTAAAATCTGATATAAGTTTAAGTTCTGATATTAAATCCTGATGGAATCCTTGATGCTTATATGGCATTATTCTTTACTTGACTTATTTGTGGTAAAAACTGAAACAATCATATTTAAATCAGAATATATTTAGGTAAGATAAAAACAGTCATACTCATTATAGGTTAGTGGTAAACGTGTTTGTCTTGAAAAACTACATGTGCACAGTAATTGTTACTTATTTCTCGTGCCCATTAACTCCTGCTTTAACTTTTTACTGACTATTATTATTACACATCAGTCTAGGGAGACGTGGCATCATTAATTTTTTCTCTTAATCATTAAACAGTCATCGCGTCCCTTGGTATTCCATTGGCTATTTAAATCAACAATTCATCTCAGCCAAATCATCTTCCATTTTCTCACAAACTCACTCTCTCTTTTAATTCTCATCATTTTTCTTCTTCATAAATAAAAATGGTTCTTTTCAACTTGTTCATGAACTATGAAACTTTCAATATAGAGTTGAGTTGTGATGATTGGCAACAGGAGTGGCATGTCACCGCCATTCCTGAAGAGCTCTGGAACTCTGTTCCACAAGAGGTTCACACATACCTCTTGTTCTTTTCGATGGACTACCAGCTCCATCTTGATCGATTGGAAGAAGAAAGGAGAGAGGCTCTCCTTCAGCAAGAACGGATCATCCATCTTGCAGTGCTCTTTGTCAGCAGCAGGAGGAACTAGTCGATAGGTTTTCTTCTAGGACTAAGGCTGTTGATGTTAAGCATCTTAGACTAGGACTATCTTGTAATTTTTGCATGTAATCTATAAATTTCATGAAATGTACTCGTTTGATATATTAATGAAATTTCCCTTAATTGCAAGATTTAGTCTCTGTTTCTCTCATATTATGTGACTGTGAATGTTCTAATTGTAATTTGTTAATCTTTACTTCATCTATTTGAACTATATCTTTTGATGAATGTTTTGATTAAAATTATGGTCACTAATAAATTGTAATAATTTGAAATACTTGAAGCACGGGTTCATGCATCAGAACCTGTGACAGTTGGAGCCGAGAATGTTACTTCTCAGAAAGAAACTGCAGCTCAAAGTTCTGATATTTAGAAGAGGAAATCTGTAAGTTTTGAAGCTGCAAAAGCAACTCCTTCACTGGCAAGGAGACTAGAGAAAATGAGGGCAGAAAGGTACAAGGCCAAGCCTGTATCTGAGGAGTCAACTGAAGCTGAGGAAGGGGATCAGGAATCTCTGATCTCATCAGCCACACCAGCTCAGGAGATAAATTCTGATGCTCAGAATTTAAATGAAGTTGTTCCTGAATCTCCAGTTGCTTCAAACACTCTTGTGCTGTCAGAACATAATGAGTCTTCCTCAAGTTCTAAAGACAGTGTTTCTGTTGAGACTCCTGTTCCCATTCTAGGCAAGGAAGCATTGATGAAGAAATTTGTTGAAAAGGAAGCACATATTCCTTGGGAGGATACTCACAGATGTGAGGAGTGGACCAAGAAGTGGAATGACACTGATTTCATTCCAAGTTCTAACATTTTGATAGAGCATATTGCTAAAGCTGATGAGTTGCTCACAAATGCTGATTTAAAGATACAACTCAAGATCACTGCTCTATCTACCAAACATCTTCAAGGTCTACATTCTTCTACTCATAAAAAGGTTGATACACTAAAGGAACATGCTGATAAGCTAGATCTACAGATCAAGCTTGACAAGAACATATATATCAGACCTACTCTTGAGAAAGTTGAAGCCATTGAGAAGATTCAAGGAAAGAAACAGGCCCAAATTGATGAGGTCCTGGCTAACCAAGTTTCTCAGAAAGCTCAATTGGAAGAAATCCAATCTTCAGTTGAACTTTTTCTTTCTCTCTTACTTCCTGATGATGCCAAAATGGGGGAGAAGGTGTAATAACCCCAAAAATTTTGGACTTTTTGTAACCCTTATGAATAGTGATTTTGCTGATTATGCTGAATAAGAAAACTTTTCATGTCACACTATGTAGCAGTTCTTTTATTGATATTCTGAGATCTTATTAGTACTCTATATGGTATATAAGTGTATGTAAAGATCGTCAGAATTTAAATTCGAACACTTTAATTTTTCCCGAAAATCCACCAGATACCGAAGGAATTGAGTATAAGGTAACGTGATTAAAAGGATTTAAATTCAAGGATTATAAGAGAGGATCATAAAAGGAATATAAAATATTGAGAAAGGTTTAAGGGAACCCAAGTAATAAGGTCCCGAGTATGATCCCTCAAACGATAAACGAGAACGAAAGTTAAGCGAACCGTATAACAGATAAGCGGTCATTAGCCAAGTAATTAAGGGTTAATCAAAGAGGTTAGTGGATGATGATGTCATCACACCTACAAGGAGATGACATGTGTTAACAAGATGACTTAAGCATGGTGACATAAGCATGACAAATGGAAGGATAGGTTGGTTGATTGTGAGCCATGCATTTTTCACCATGGTAAAAATTAATTAACAACAAAAGGGTATCAACCAAGCCAAGGAAAATCATAACACAAAATTGAAGTTGACTTTTCATTTCAATAAGAGAAGCTCTCGGCTTCTTCGTCTTTTCAAGGAGAGAAAAATCAAAAAACCAAGATCCAAGCCTTGTTAATTTGTAAGGTAATTATCCAAGGTCCCTTATACTCAGATATGGATATCCTAGGAATCTAAGCTTCCATTTCCTTCACAATCTCTTTCAATAAATCATTGAAGAAGAGAGTGAATAGTGTTTTCAAGAACTTGAAATTTTTGATCTTGTATTTTTGTTTAGATATAGCTTTTGTAAGGATTTTCAAAGGTAGTTTCAAACTCCTTAGTTACTTCTACTCACCAAGGAAGGTATAATCTCTTACCCTAGCCTTACTATTGAATATTTAGAGCTTGTTATGATTGGTATAGTTCATTGGAAGCATGATTCATGTATATTTAGAGTTTGGTTGGATTTGTAGTGAGTTTGAGTTGTAAATCTTGGTTATTGATTAATGAACTTAAGTATAGCTAGTAGTTCATGTTTGGGGTAGTATAAATTGGACAATCTTGAGATGTTGGGACTGATGTAGTGAGGTTTGGATGGAGTTTGGTTGTAATGTTGGTTGTCAGTTGGTTTGTGATTGATTTGAAGTGGTTAAAACTTGGTAATCGCGTAAACATAGCCGTCGTAATGCCCGTTTCTATACAAATGCTTGTTCTTAGTATTCGGGACAGAAAGCTAACTTTTGAATCTGTGACTTTTCCATGTTTAGCTAGATTGTGTCATAAGCTTCATTTTGATATGTGGTTCGCTTGAATCTGATGTACGGTTTAGGAGAAACAACTGTTTTAAGTAACGGCGTTTCGCGAACGAACCATTTCCCCTCGCCTTACTTTGAAACCTTGGTTAAGGTCCTTAAATGACTATTTGGTGTATGAAATAATTATGTGAGGTTAAAGGGTCAGTTGGTAGGGTATTCGCGAAAGCGTCGCCTTAAAATTCATAACGATTAATTTATTAAAAATGGTGGAGCCGAGGGTACTCGGGCGGCTTATGTGAATCGTTTAGCGCAAAAGCGAACGTTAGAGTCTAATTGGTTAAAGTCTAGTTTCTTAAGCGACCATGGTTTAATTCCAACTTATATGTTGTTTATAGGTTATCAGAATCGTCCTAGGCCTTTTACCACCCCCAGTCGCTCAGGTAAGTTTTCTTCCCGTTATACTGTTGTTGTGATGTAATTTATTGATGCATTATCTTGAGATAAGTGCATGGTTATTATTAGCAAAGTCTTGCTATATATTGGAGCATGTGATATGATATGTATATGCATGCCTGTATCGTAATATTGATATTCTATTGACAATTCAAATGCTTATAAGTTGCATAATACCTATGCTAGAGATAAGCAGTAGTTTCGTATACCCTTAGTATAGGGGACCCAAAGGTGAACATTTTTCTAAACCGGGAGTCGATGTTCCCGAGTATAATATATATTTATATTTATATATGTATATATATATATAGTTTTTTATAACTATTAATCGAATAAGGTATATTCGATAGTTTTGAATAATAATCAAACTTATTTTCGATTATTCAGATAAAGATCGTACTTTCGTGTAAGTATATCTTTGGTTATTTATTATACATTTCAAGTAGGAGTTTTAAAACTTCTACTTCAATTATTTTTATGAAGATTATCCTTATGGGAATATTATTTAAATAATAATATTCAGATATTTTCTAATATATCGGGACTGATTTATTTTATTAAATCATCATTACTCTAAACATTTTTTAAAATATTTTCGAGTCTTCAAAATGATTTTAAAAGTGAGAATGCATCCCAAAACTCATTTTTAGATTTAAGATCTTCCTTTCGAAGGGGATTTAAATACTCGCTCAAAACCTGAGGGATCCAACTCTGTGGTGTATTTTATATTCGCAACGAGGTTGCTGTTTTGAGAAAACATTTTGATTACTTGCCCAACGTTCGGGAAGTAAGTCCATCTATTTGAGTCGGCATAAGCAACATGGGCTTAGTGGGCGTGCATGAAAGTGTAAGTGGCTCAGTGGGAGTCCATCAATGCGTAAGTGGCTGAGTGGCAGTCCAGCATGGGTTCTAATGCGGCCAGGGTGATGACCAGTGGGGAATTTGTCCATCTACTAGTATAAAAGGTTACTTATTAGTATCTTTTCCTGACCAGCAAAATATCAGGTTTATGCCAAACTTCTCTTCTTTCCAACTTCATTGGATATGACAACTATGTTTATACTTTTCATGAAAGAGGTTTTCAGGGAATGTATGAGCGATGTATATAGGTATATATATATATATATATATCGGGACTTAATGAAGTATCTCGTAACTTCATTTCTTTTTAAATAAATAATTCAAGGATTAAATCTATTCAGGTCTTAAGTTAAGGTCCCATCTATGTGATGAACCTTTGGAAACTTATTATACTTTGAACAGTGGTAGTTTAAGTAGTTTTCTAAAATTATATAAGTATAGTGAAGTAATTGGTAACTTCATCTCCCTTTAAGCTTATATCCAGTAAGTAATTATCTTACACTTAATAAGAATTTCCAGTAAGTTATCTAGTTAGATACTTGCATTATTGATTACACTATATATTATCTTGCGAGCTATAATGCACACTCTTGCTTCATTTCTTCATCACACAACAACAGTTAGGAAGGATGGCCAGACTCAAGCAGACCCAGCGCAAGAGCGTGGGAAGCATCCCGCGTCTTTCCGTTGATATCGTAGCTGCTATAGCTGCAGAGGTAGATCTATTTGTAGATCAGGCATTCTACTTTTGGGAATCAATTATGTATAATTATAACTTGTGGAAGATAATGGAAATTAACTGTAAACTTATCAAGTAATCATTTTGGGTTGTAATAACTTTTAAATTATGGATTCAAGGACTTGTACTTATTTCAATTTCATCTCTGAGACTATAACGTGTTGTGGTGTATGTTAGTGTGGGGTCACAACATGAGGTTATTTATTATTAATTAAGTTAAGTGATATTATAGAAAGAAAGACCGTGACGACCCGGATCCCCGACCCCGAATCTGGGGGTGTTACAGAAGGTAGTTAAGTCTAAATGCTCATATACTCAAATACTGAAGAAGAAGGATGATAAAGGTGATGACCAGGGAAACTCTGATAAGAGCAGAGGTCAAGGAAAAGTTCAAGGAAAATCTTCTACACAGAAAAAGTCAAGTTCTGATGCTGTGAATGCTAAAAGTCTGAAGTCAAGTTCTGATAAGCAAAGTCTGATGTCAAGTTCTGATAGTCTGATTCAGTCAGGATCTAAAGACTCTCAGAAGTTTTTACAAACTCTGAAGCTAAAAGGGAAGCAAACTATTGTTTATTACAAAAATCTAAAATCCAGACACTTAATGAGGAGATAGCTAGAAGATTATTTCTGAAACAAAATCCATGAATGGATTTGGAAACTTTCAAGGAGGAAGAAGCTAGATTTGCAGCTGAGAAGACAAATCTTAAGTCTAAAGCTTCTGATGCAAAGAAACCTCCAAGGCCTAAGGAAAAAGGCATTGTGATCAGGGAAAAGTCAAATTCTGATACTTCAAAGTCCAAGACTAGATCACAAACTGAGATTGATCATAAGTCAAAAGGAAAAGGAAAGGTTGGTGAACCTTTAAAGATTGAGAGAAAGATAAGTTCTTCCATTCCAGTCTATTAAACTACAATGCATGATGATGATTTGATAGAAGATGAAACTGTTTGAATTCTGAAGAGAAGAAAGATAATTGAAGAATCTAAAACAACCTCTGACACTGCTCAAGTTGTTCAGAATGAAGAACAACAAGCTACAGAAGAAACAGCAAATTCTGATCAAGTTAATTTGGAAAAGATGACAATTGCTGATAAGAAGAAGCTGTTATAGAAGAAAGCTACTCCAGTTAAACCAAAATCCAATCTTATGATGAATCAACTCGCAACATTTGGGTTGAGATCCAAACAACCTAGAGATAAAGCTGGATTACGTTCTGATGAAGAGAAGATACAAACAGGAGTAGGAGTTACTCTAAGAGATCCTTTCATGTTGATAGACAAACCATATGAACAAATTAAATAAAAGCACCTTGACAAAGTGCTGTCTGCTCAAATTGTGATAGATGCTCATGATAAGGATAATCTAAAGGAGAAATTGATTTTATTTCTCTATGATGGATTAACTTACAGACTAGCTGATACTGATGTGCTAAAGAAGTCTGTGAGAGAACTTCAACATATTCACTATCTTCTGGAAGTAAAATCTGATGTTACAAGAAGATGGTCAGAATACATTTTGAAGGCTATAAGAGATCTATTCAGAATCTCTGGTACAAAGACTTCTCTGTATATACCAATGATTACTGAAGGTGATGGAAGAGAAATTCCTATGCTGAAGAATTCTGCTAAGGTGGAGCTTATTCTGAAAGGAAAATTCTTATGTTATAATGAAAACTCTTCACATCCTAGAGTTATCATACTTGGTGATGGACTTGAAAGAACATCAATTCAAGCTCTCAGAACAGCCATTTATCAAATTGGTGATAGTAAAGATGAAGAACTGATGCAGGTCAAAGCACAATTAGTTGAAGTTCTGAGGAAAGCTGAAGACAAGCTGGTAAGAGATTTTGTTAAGAATCATTGTCGATTCAGATTGATACAATGAAGTTGGTTAAGCTACAAGGACTGTAAGTTGTAGTTAATAGTCCTATTAAACTCTCATTGCATTTGAACTTAAATGTTTTTGACATCATCAAATCTATTAACTTGTATATTTTTGCATAATTTACAAGTTGGGGGAGATTGTTAGATATATTGAGATGTCATGTCTAATATGTTTCATGTTTAGTTTTCAGATCATAACAAACAGGAAATATCAGTACTTACTGGAATCAGTACTTACTGGAAGTCAGAACTTAAGGATATCATAACTTAGATTATCAGAAGATAAATATCAAAAGATGGATATCAGAACTTAAGTACGGGAGGACTTACAGTTAAAGAATGAAGTTGATTTACAGGAAAGAAGATCGAGACTAATACAAAAGAAGATATGCATGGAAAGAGTTAGAAGATAAAAAGACTTGTATAAGATATCTGATTGATATATTTTAGGAGACAGAATTATATTCCATATCAATTAGAAGTTATCTTGTAATTGTGTACTATATAAACACAGAAATAGGTTTACACTATATGTGTTATCATTATTGAGAAGATCATACATTGTAACCTAGCATCTCTCGTGATATTTGTTCATCACTGAGAGAGAATAGTTCCATTGTAACAGAGTTTATTATATCGAATATATTTGTTTACTGTTACTTGTGTTCGAAATCGATTTGATTGTATTCTACACTGTATTCAACCCCCTTCTACAATGTTGTGTGACCTAACAAATCTAGAATATATGTTACAATAGAATAAGGAATCCTAATAAATATCCATCTACTGATTGCTACAAATAGGTAAAGTTCTACATCGACATATCTCTGAAAATCTTTACTCATTTGATATCTCCTAATTTCCAGCTTCACGAACACTGATCTGAATAAATACTGATGATAAAAGTTGATCAGCAAATACTGATGACGTTATCTTTGTCAAACCCTGATATCAAATACTGATTGGCAACCTCTGGTTGTTAAACACTGATATTATCAATTTCTTCTAACAATCTCCCCCAACTTGTACATTAGGTAAATATGTAGAAATTCCTAATTGATGATGTCAAAACTATCTAAATGCAGAAATACTTGTTAGGAATATGTTGTGTACTTGATGATAACTTGAACAAAACACTTAGTAGATTGTAGTTAAGTGAAATTGTAGCTTTCAACGGATGATCATTATCAACATCCATTGAAAGAGTAGCTTATGTAATAATAAGACTGGTAGCATATTTCAGCATACTTGTATAGCTTAGTGAACTAGATGTTGTAGATTGTTCAAGTCATGTTAACTACTAGATTGATATGCAAGATAGGATGGTTAATTATAAATAGTAGATGCCTTGTAATCTTGTGTAAATGAAGTAGAGTTAACTAATAAGATGATAGTCTCAACGGATGATTTACAAAGTTTTAACGGATGATTAACATAAGTCTCGATGGATGATCAACCTGAGTTTCAACAGATGATCAATCTAAGTTCCAGCGGATGTTCAAATTCAAAAGAGCAGTTGATAGTGACTTGACAGTCACATGTGTTGGTTGTATGCAAATGGAATGTGGCGGCCTGTTTGAAGGTTTTAGAGAACAAAGAAGCATTTCCATTTTCATGCTAAACTGAAGATATTCAAAGATGCTGGAAAGAGAAGTAAAGAAGAATGATATTAGACTAGAACCATTTTTGTCTTATTTGTCTGTCTTTTATCATGTAACTTGGTAATATATAAACCAAGTGTAGCAAGTTAAATAGTAACGAAGTATTCAAGTTAGTAAGCAAAAACTAGAGAAATAGAAAAAGCACAATCTGTAAAGAATTTCTCTGTAGTTCTTGTTGTTCAACTTGTAAGCAGCTGTGTATAATTTGTATCACAGAGTTATCTACTTAATATATATCTCTGGTGGAAAAGTTCAATCCACCAGAAAGTTTTTAAATACGTGTATTTAATTGCTTTTTGATTTGATTTCTGTAATATTCTTATTCCGCACTATTGCAAATCAAACGCAGTTATTTATTGGTAGAAGAATCATTCTTAAAATCAAAAAAGAAGCCAGAATTAAATTCAAACCCCCCTTCTGTAATTCTTTTTTAGATTATTTGGGAATAACAATACTAACAAATACAATCAGTGTTTCAGACTTTAACTTCAATCTTGAACCTTGGCAAATCCAGTAGCATCATCAAAGAATTACTTGAGTAGATTTATTCCAAGAACATGCAAATACATCACAGTTCTCTATTTAAAATCCTTGAGCGCTTCTGTAGATTCATCATTCTGATAGATAGCAGCTCTGAGGTCGTGTAGACTTGATCTTCCTAGTGATAGTTCATCCAGCGCCAAGAAACCAACCTTCTTTCCATTTGGGTTGAAAGTAAGAACTTTTACACCAAGGGATGTAGTCACTCTGGCTCCTCCAACAAACATATCAACAGTATTTCCAGAATCATCAATATATTTTGAAGTGTAATTTGACTTGTAAGTCATTCCTCTATGCATTCTGTATACCAGGTTCTTCAAATACTAATACCATCTGGCAGTAGTAGAGTTGATTACCTTAAGTAATGTTATGACATATTCCAACTCTTGCCATGGTTTATTTCACATTCGCTCTTGAGAAATCTTCAACCTTTTTCCAGTTTCAAGAAAATACAACATCTTTTCCTTTGGCTTATTTGTGTCATACAAATCAAGCACCATCTCAACTGAAAGAATCTTCTGTAAGTCTTCAAACTTCATATTTTCTCTCACTCATGTCAGATTCCTAGGCTCTCTAAGAATTAAAGCATTACCAGTATAATTATCAGCATTTGAAAGTCCCAAGCCACCTCTTTTTCCAGCCATTCTTGATTATAAATTACCACTGTAGATTTTATTAATGGTCTTAGAAGAATCCCTATTTGGTGCATGTGTCTTCCTTCCCCATAGTAGCTTCTTTTTCTCTTCAAAAGTTAATTCTTGTTTATTAGAGTTTGAGCCTTCTGAATCAGAGTTTGACTTTCTTCCAGAAATAGGATGATCAACTTTTATTTCTTGAATTGTACTGTCAATAACTTGAGTAGTATCAGTGGTTGTGACCGGTTGAATATCAGTATTTGTTTCTCCAACTTGAGCAATGTCAGTGGTTGAAATGATTTGTAACTTCTCAGCCCAATCTGATACAGGAATCACCTTTCTCTTTTTGTGAACCTAATTGGCTTCTTTTTTAAGAACTTTTCCTTTATCAGCATCATTATGAGCTTGACTCGCTGAATAGATGGGATCTATCAGTATTTGAGTTTTGGTAAATGTTGATTTCTTCTTGGACTTTGGCTTAAGCTTCGACTTTGACTTTTCACCAACTTTATCATTTCCCTTATAACTCCTATCAGCATTTAATATAGCTTGAGACCTTAGAATAGGTCTTTTAGCTTCAGTTTGGCCGATTTCCTTGATAACCACACCTTTAGTTGGTCTTTGTCAAGGAATATCTTCATATGGTGAGACAGTATCTGTGGTTACTGGTCTCAAAGATTTGAATTACTCTTCCCTCAACCTTAAATGGTCGAGATCAACTCCTGGATTTTTCGTTTTAAAAATCCTTCTACTCACCTCAAAATCAAAAACTTATATTTTATCCTTATTGAATAGATTTGTCTTCTTTACTTTAACCTTCAATGTTTATAAAAACTGACTTGCCTCAATACCAGCTTCTATCTCCAGAATGTCTTAATTTTTATCAGCATTTGAGACTGTCAGAATTTGCTTTGTAGTATGAGTCGGTTCTTTTGAAAGCACAGTCTTTGAGATGTAAATTCTATAGTATTCTATAGCTACTTTGGATGCACATTATGTACTACTCTGATTTCGTGATTAGAACATTCTTGCATACAATCTCATCATTCGTGGACAAATTTTATAGTATTCTATAGCTACTTTGGATGCACATCCTGTACTACTCTGATTTCGTGATTAGAACATTCTTGCATACAAACTTCTCATTCGTATTAACTCTTTTGAATAAATATATAATGCAACATAAAAAAGTTTTCCAAACACAGACAAATAGACCACTGCCAAAAAAAAGATAGGTTATAATTTAACACTTCTCCAAAATTGTTAGGAAATGAATAACACATAGAGGGGGGCGAATGTGTTTCACTATTTTTAAGCTTTTCTTGAATATTTATGGTTGAACAAAGTAAATTAATTCTTGTAGTGAAATGTGTTCATGCAGAATTTAAGCTTGCAGAAAAATAAAGAACACAAATCTTCAAAACTCACTTATTTTCTATTTTTCTCTCAATCTTTTCTCTCAACCTCACATGAAAGGCTCAATTGTTGTTTGACTTACAAAAATAAGAAGTGGCTGAGAAGAGTTATATGTGATCATATGATTAGGTGTAATCCATATAGGTCTAATCATACTCATTTCATCAGAAGAGTGAATACCAGTTTGAGGTTGTGAGGTAGATGGTTCATCGGAAACATCTGTGACCAGGGTCACAGTTTGACTCACAGAATGCTCTGTGGTTTTGACAATGTGTTGTCCTCCACTTATAGTGGGAACCTCCAATTGAATTGGAGGGGATTTAACTGGGTTACTATCATGTACACCAGCCTCAAACTCTTGTGTGTCTTGCAACACACTGGCACTTTAAATGTGCTATACTTGCCTCTCTCATAAAAGTATTATAGGCAATTGTACTTCTAGCTTCAACTGCCAAGGCAATCTCTGCTAGAGTTGTGAGAGGAGTTGTCCCTTCCTGAGGAACCTCCAATTGAATTGGAGAGGATTTAGATAGCTCCCCCTTAGGAGTATTACCATCAATCCTTTCAGTCTGTGAAGATTGTTTTGCACATGAAGGTGCATTAGAGATATTCATAGGATCTTCAATGAAAACTGATAAATTCCCCATGTTTATGGTGGTTTCTTTTCTCAAACAACAAAATAACTGAAGAACATTTTGAAGTTTTTGTCCTTTTGTAAAACAGGTTTCTTTTGAGAGTCACCTGAGTGGGATTGTGTTTGAGTTTATGTTTGTGTTGCTGTGCCTGGGTGAACTGTAGTTTGGTTTTGAAATGTTTTAGCTGTAGTTTAGCAAAAATACATGTTGATTGATTATCTGAATTTCATGTTGTTGTCTGAATAGATTGTGTTGGACCTGTAATGCATTGAACATATGTAATCTTTTTGGAGTTTAATTAGATATATGCATTGTAAGATGTTTAGTTGCAAGCATTATTGCAGAAAAGATAATAATCAATTCAGATATAAACACATAGAAATCATTACACAAACAAAAGAATGATAGAGAAGAAGTAGAATTTTCATTAATAATGGAAACATAGAGCATTAAGATATAGATTTCAATAAGTAAATCCTAATCATAACTACTTTAGTTTCTGCTTCTTCTTCTCGGCCTTTATCCTCCTTGCTCGGCGCTGGTAAGCTCTAAACATGGAGTGTGCAAGAGAAATGATTCTCTCCTGCAACTCTAGAGCAGCAAAGCGTTGCTGCTCAGCCACCATGGCACGTCTCTCCTGCTTTAGACAGACTTCTCCCTCAAAGAATAGGAAGCTTATCTGATCGTCCCACGAGAGTTCGTCAAAGACCTCAAGTGGAACATCAAAGGGGCTGCAAACGATCCATTTGATGCGGACTTGAAGCCCAAAAGGGTCATAATAGACCTTATTGTCAGCCAAGTGATGGGCTGAAAGATAAACACCATTGTTGAGCGTGTGGAAAATAGGGGCAACCATTGGAGAGAGATGAACAATAAGTGAGTTTTGAGGTTAGTATATTTGTTGAGAAAGAGAGCAGTGATGAATAATGAAGAGCGATGAGTTTGAATTTATAGAAGGAGAAAAGAAAGAAACTAAGAGACTCTTGAGTTGCCCGGTTAATAAGTGTAATAATCACACAAACATACTTTACGAGTATCTAGACAGTTAGAAGTGACTTAACTTTCTAATTACTATTCCCCATGCAAGTACTCAAGAATTTTAGTTCACTTTCTAGGTTAACTATTCCCCATGCAAATAAACAAGTACCCCTACACAAAAAGTAACCCTTCCTATTAGCAAAATATTTCACTAGCTAACTCATCAAAACAAATACTGATAAGGAATTATTTTGAATAAATTCAAAACACATAATTAGCATATAGTCAAATAAATTTAACTATTATCAGCATTCTCAAAACATCATATATAATGTACTAATCTACTTACATTAGACTAACATAATCCACATTTTTTATAAAAATTTGCACATAAGCACGTAAATGTGTCAATAAGTCTTAGTAATAATAGACAAAGTATGTCAAAAGTATTTTACTGGACATAATTTATGAATTAAATTATTTTAGTTTTTCATACTTTTTACTTCTTTTGATCTGTTATTTATTAACTTCATATATTTAGGATATGAATTAATAAATATTCAATTTGCTTAGAATTTTGAGAAATTCCAAGTTAAAATATGTATCGAGAAGTCTAGGTATTTATAGTAAAAGTAAGTAATTTGTCGAGAACTCAAAAATAGACATTTGGAGTTTGTCTATCGAGAAGTCAATTTAAGAAATGAGGTACATATTGAGAAGTCATTTTAAATTACTCTTTTAGAGAACTCAAAATTGACTTATCGAATTGTCAAATAAATACCCAGTTTGTCCAAAAGGTGGACTGAATTAATTCCAACTTTTATTTAAATAAGTTCAAAATAAAATTAGAATTTTTCCAAAAGTATTTTACCAAAATAATTTATTAAATTAAATTATTTCAGTTCTGAGTTATTGATAAGTCAAAAATTACACTTGTAGAGAACTCCGTGAATTAGCACTACTAGAGAACTCTACAAAGACTTATTGATAAGTCATATTAAGCCTATCGAGAAGTCACTCGAGAAGTCAGTAATTGACTTATTGAGGACTCAATCGAGAAGTCCTAAAATGACTTGTCGAGAAGTTAATTTGACTTATCGAGAACTCAGTTCTCTATATACTTTTGGTTTTTGTAATTCTACCTTGTGCTAATTTTACATATTGAGAATGTAAATTAACAACTGAGCAGTTTACTTAGAATTTGAAAAATTCCAAGTTAAATTTGAATTTGAAAAACAAATATGCAGAGATTTCTGAAATATTTATAATTCATATTTCAGTTAATTTCCAATTAAATCAAATTAATATTGATTTACTGGAGATTAATCTGCTGGAAAACATTAGGTGAGTTCTTGCCTTAGGATGAAGAATTAAGCATTCCAATTTCCCCTACAAGTCTAGTGAAAGTTGCCTCATCCAAAGGTTTAGTAAAGATGCCAGCTAATTATTTTTCTGTTGGTACAAAAATGAGCTAAATGGTACCATTTGTAGCATGTTCTCCAATAAAATGGTACCTAACATTAATGTGCTTTGTCCTAGAATGATTAACTGGATTAGCTACTATAGATATAGCAATAGTATTGTCACACATAATAGGAATTTTGTGTAACACTAGGCCATAATCCATTAGCTGATTTCTAATCCAAAGCACTTGAGCACAATAACTTTTTGTAGCTATGTATTCAGCTTCAGCTTTAGAATTTGATACAGATGGTTGTTTCTTGCTATACCAGGATACAAGTCTTTGTCCAAGAAATTGACAGCTTCCACTGGTACTCTTTCTGTCAACCCTGCATCCAGTAAAATCTGCATCTGTGTAACCAACAGCTTCAAAACCAGTTCCCTTAGAATACCATAATCCCAAGTTTGGAGTTCCCTTCAAGTATCTGAAAATCCATTTCACATCCATCAAATGTGATTCTTTTGTATTGGCTTGAAATCTTGCACATAGACATGTTGCAAACATGATGTCTGGTCTACTTGCTGTTAAATAAAGCAATGATCCAATCATCCCTCTATAGCTTGAGATATCTACACTCTTGCCCTTTTTATCTTCATCCAACTTTGTTGCAGTAGACATAGGTGTAGATGCAGGTGAACAATCAACCATTCCAAACTTTTTTAATAGATCCTTGACATATTTAGTTTGGCTGATGAAGATACCATCACTTCTTTGATTGATTTGAAGTCCAAGGAAGTAACTCAGTTTCCCCATCATACTCATTTCATATTCACTTTGCATAAGCTTGGACAATATTTGGCACAGCTTCTTATTAGTAGAACCAAAAATGATATCATCCACATAAATCTGAACTTGGATCATATCTTCACCATGTTTCTTGTAGAAGAGAGTCTTGTCTATGGTTTCTCTAGTAAAACTATGCTTCAGTAGGAAATCTGATAGTGTGTCATACCAAGCTCTAGGTACCTGTTTTAGTCCATATAGAGCCTTGAGTAACTTGTACATAAAATTTGGAAATTTTAGATCTTCAAAGCCAGGTGGCTGTTGCACATAAACTTCTTCTTCTAGCTCACCATTCAGAAAGGCACTTTGGACATCCATTTGATACACTTTGAAGTTTGAATGTGCAGCAAATGTCACACCCCAACTTAACAATATATATTATACAACTTATTACAATAGTTAACAAAAGAATAAATACATCTGAATCCAAGATCTTACAGTTTAGGGTTTGGAACAGCCCAACACTATTAACTATTACAACCTGATTTTTAATATCGAGTCCTCATACAAAACGGTCACTTATTCTACCTGAGCTCGAACATACGAATCGGCATCACAAGTCTTACACGCTGTCTGCTTGAATCTAACCATATCTGCTAGCTGTAATATCAGGGTGAAAGCAAGTAGTGAGCCAAATGCTCAACAAGTGTTATACAATATAATATATAAAATGAAATAAAGGAGTAACAATGTGAAGGAAGAGCTAACAATAACAAGAGATAAACTTTTGAGTGATGGCATCATTTACTTGTAACAAAACAATTCAAAACCATTTCTTTATTAAAAACTATTTTATGACACTACGTATTATAGCCGGTGATCAGCCGCGAAGTAATCCCGAACCTCGCTGGGTTCTAGAACATTTATGGGATCCCTAGGCAACTTTTAAGCCTACAAATTAAGAGCGTAAAGGACTTGCGTCTCAGTCCAGATCCACTTTTTAAAGAAACAATTTGTCCCCCTTTAGGACTAGAAATCCAAATTTTAACCTTTTTATTTAAAAAAAAACTGATGCCAATTGACAATTAATTTTTTAAACAGTGAATATCTAAATCAAGGGTTCTAGATCAACTTTGAAGCTCTGGGAATTGATCCACTAAATTTCAAGGCCATGATCAACTAGACTATACTTTATCCCCTTTTGAATTTCAAGGTTTCTATTTACAAAGATTTTGACAATGAGATTTTGCAAGGTTATCGGATAGTATGAAGGAACAAAGTCAAACTAGGTTAAGGTAATGGTTCCAGATAAGACATAGGTATTAAAATATAAAGAAGGTGAGCATCAGTTCAAGGTATAACAGGGTATCATGTTTTAGGGTAAGGATAGGGTTATCAAACAATCATGAACAATCTTTAAGGAATGACTGGCTTTTAGGCATCAAGATGAGGTTCTTGAGTATAACTTACACATGGTTCAACATCACAATTACTTTGGTATACTAGCATAGTATGACATTTTGATTTACTTGCATAGAAATCTTTAAGTAAAGTTAAACTACTTGCAATAAACACTTGAGGGTCCATGGTATTTTCATATAATACGAAGATAGATTTAAAACCACTTGGTTCATGCATATCAAGGTAATACTCGCATCATATTTAAGAACTGGTTATCGCACACTTGTAGTGTAAACAAAAAGGTAGGTTGAATCATTTGCCTTGAGAAAGGCTTGACTTGACTGGAAGGTAGGAGCAACTGGAAGCTTTACTCGACTTTAATAGCAAGTTTATCCTCGTCTCGAGATCCTACACAAATAATAATAACCTCATTATAATATATTCTCACCAACTCAACCTATTTATAAACCGAAATTAAACACAAGGGCACTTAGGCCTATATACACACATATTTACAATCACCTTATAATCATAATAGTACACATAGCCACATATTCTCACATACCATATTTAAGTACAAAATAATATAGCACACACTATATTGCATCACTAAGCTTGGATGATCTCACTCCACTTACTTAAGTCATTTGGTCGCTAAACTAGACAAAACTCCTAATTTTGACCTCCTAACTCGAAGTGCCTTTACTAAACCATCCAATTCCTATTGACTCTGACTTAGGCCTTTCACTCTACTGACCTTATAATATCTTTCAACTATAGTGGTCAACCAAATCTTCACTCATAAGTGCTCTAAAACTATGTGATAGGTGAATGTGCTCATTATAGTGATTTCAGGATGACATCTATGGTTTCTTGGGTGCATTTGACACTCTTACACTTCAATTTAACCTCTAAAACTTCTACACTAGACTCTTCTGATCGTAAATCAACTCCCAAACTTGGTGTGGCTCAAAGGCCTAGCTTGGGCCTCACTAGGCCTAAGCTTAAAGTCCATGTTTCCCCTGTTTTCGGGACAGAAAAGAGTCCTGATTTGAACTAACTTGTGACACATGATTCTAACTCAAATTCTATGAACTATGGCCGGAAAAACTCCCCTGACACTCCCTCTAACTAAGGAAAAACAGGTCCTAATGAGGGCCTACCTATGACATGGTCAAAACTTTCCATTTCTAAGTTGTAGCAAAACTGTCCCCTGTTGGACAGATTTAGTGTTTTCACTCGTGCACATAACCAAACAACCTACAAACCTCTAACAAACACCTAAAACCTAAAGTATACTCCTAGTGATAACTTCTGGTGACTTGGGCCTCAAAGTACACGACAATGACAAGATCAAATCTCACTCTAAACCTCATGGTACCAAACTGAAATTCTGCATAATCTAATGTTCCCCTTTCCACCATGATTCTCACTTGACAAACCCAACCAAACATCAATCAAAACCAAAACCTAACCTCAACCAAGGAAATCTACTAAACTAACTCTCCCACACACAACATTGGCTTAGTGGAGATCATCCTTACCTAAGGTGCAATATAGCAAAACAAGAGTTAACACGACACACTAATTACGAGTCATTAACTTTTCGAAAATAACAACTTAAATCTTCCATATATATTCGAATTAAAATCACATATCAAGGAGCACAAATCAAAATCAATATCTTAACTTAACTGAAATTAAATCTTATTAACAATTATCAATCCAAATGATCAAGAATTTTTGAAAATCATGAGTTGAATCTATGCATGCATGCCTTCGAATTTACAAGCCAAAATAATATGATTTTCATAATAGATTTTATCATAAAATCAACATGCAAGCCTAGCATTAACTATAACTAAATGATCACTTAGCATGCAAAGGGTTTTATCAAGTTTTTACTTCCAAAACCAAGCTAAACATCATTAAGAACCATTCATTCGGCTCCCTTATGGTCATAGATGAATGAAATGGAAAGGAAATGACCATTAAAAACAAGAGCTTCACTCTCATGACTTAGCATTTCATCATTCCTTGTAGTTCCCTCAATAATATAACCTTAAATTCATGAGAATCAAGATTGTATTTTGAGTTCTAGTTAAAACTATGACATGCAAGATCAATACTTAAACTTTTCACTCTAAACTTTTTGGAATATATATGAACAACATATAGGGAGTAAGATTACTGAATATAAGATGGATGTTTGAGTGAAAGAATGAAGAAAAGAAGGGGGTGGGGGCTTCGGCTATGGGAAAGCCGAGAGGGGGGTTGAGCCGAGAGGGAGGAGAAGAGAGGGAGGAGAGAGTGAGGTGAGGGTGGAGTGAAAAATGAAATGATCATGACAACTTGTGCTTTTTTTATGGTTTTGATTTGACAAAATGTGAGTGGAATTATTAATTGACAAAAGTAACCCTTTAGCAAGAATTGGGTCATTTTATATTGGAAGGATAAAGAAGTAATTTGGCTAGTAAAATGAGAGTTAGTGGGGTTGAAATTGTCTTTTTAGCCCTTTAAGTTGAATGGGAGGGTATTTGCATGCAAGGGTATCCATGTAATTTGCTAATTACTAAACAACTAATTTTCAAGGATTTATTTTTATAAAATAAAATAAAAATTCAAAAATTATAAAAATTGTACCATAAAATAACTTGGATTTTTAATAATTTTATGAGATAAATTTTATGATTTGTGAATGAAATAATTTTAAAAGATAATTTTCCCACGGTAAAGAATATTCTCTCTAAATCAAGAATAAGAGAAATTAATAAAACTCTCGCTTTGAAAAATTCATATTTTAAATAAAGCAATTTATAGTGCAGCAAATTCCATTTACACAAATGTACAATCAATAAATATATTTATAATCGGCTCTAATGTTATACAGAGTTCGCAAATAATATTACACAAAATGCCGGTCGTAACATCCTCTCCCCCTTAAAGGATTCTGTCATCAGAATCTAAGAGAACATATGAGGATACCGGGAACGCATATCAGACTCTAACTCCCAAGTTGACTCTTTGACCTTGGGGTTCCTCCAAAGTACTTTTACCAACTTCACCGACTTATTTCTAAGACTCTTTGCTTACCAGTCAAGTATTTTGACAGGTTACTTCACAACTGACAGGTCTGCCTGAATTTCTATAGGTTCATATTCTATCACATGGTTGGCATCAGGATTGTACTTCTTAAGCAATGACACATGAAACACATTATGCACATGCTGATACTGAGGCGGTAAGGCTAACTCATAAGCCACCTTCCCCACTTAACTCAAAATTTCAAAAGGACCAATATATCTAGGCGCTAACTTCCCTTTCTTGCCAAATCTAGACAATCCTTTCATTGGTTATACTTTCAGCAAAACGGCTTCACCCACTTGGAACCTGACATCCTTACGTGCTGGATCCGCATACTTTCTTTGCCTATCTTGTGTAGCAAGTAACCTTTTCTGAATTAATTTGACTATCTCATGCAATTGTTGTACCAATTCTGGGCCTAGAATCTTTCCTTCTCCCACTTCATCCCAACTAGTTGGTGATCTACATTTCCGTCCGTATAAAGCTTCGTATGGTGGCATGCCAATACTGGAGTGATAGTTGTTGTTATAAGAGAACTCTACTAATGGCAGGTGGTCGTCCCAACTTCCCGCAAAATTAATTGCACAACTGCGCAACATGTCTTCGATCATTTGAATTGTCCTTTCGCTTTGACCGTCAGTCTGCGGATGATACGCCGTACTCATGTTTAACTTCGTTCCAAGACTTTCTTAAAATTACTTCCAGAATCTCGAGTTAAATCGAGGATCTCTGTATGAAACTATCGATACGGGCATACCATGTCTTAATACGATTTGACGCACATACAGATGGACCAATCTATCCAATTAAGACTTCTCATTAATTGGAAGAAAATGCGCCGATTTCGTAAGGTGATCAACTATAACCCATATAGCATCATGTCCGGATTTCGTTCATGGTAATCCCACTATAAAGTCTATAGCAATGTTTTCCCATTTCCATTTTAGAATCTTTAGGGGATGAATTAATCCGCTTGGTCTTTGATGTTCTGCCTTCACTTTCTGACAAGTATAACACTTCGCAACCCAGTCTGCCACTTCTCCCTTCATATTTGGCCACCAAAAGTTCTGCTTCAAGTCTTGATACATCTTGGTGCTTCCCGGATGGATTGAAAATCTTGAATTGTGGGCTTCTTGCAATATCTCATTCTTCAATTCAGGTACATGAGGAATCCAAATTTTTGAGGTGAACCTTAGTATACCTTGCTCATCCCTTTGAGTACCAATCTCTTCTTCGGTTAGCCGATTATTCTCTTGCTTCATCACTTCTTCCTAACATTTCTTTATCTTTCCCAACAATGTTGGCTGAAAAGTCATAGTACGACAAACCTCTTCAACTATTCTACAATCACAAAGTTCCAATTCAAATCTCTTAATTTCTTCAGACAATTCATTTGGTATTGCTATTATATTCAATCTTTCCTTCCTACTCAAAGCATCGGCTACCACATTCGCCTTTCTCGGATGATAATTTATTGAACAATCATAGTCCTTAATCAATTCCAACCATCTCCTTTACCTCATATTGAGCTCCTTCTGAGTGAAAATATACTTTAAACTCTTGTGGTCCGTGTAGATCTCATACTTTTCCCCGTAAAGGTAATTTTTCCAAATCTTAAGTGCAAATACTATAGCTGCTAATTCCAAGTCGTGCGTAGGATACTTCAATTCATGTGGTTTTAACTGTCTTGACGCATACGCAATCACCTTATTGTGTTGCATTAGCACACATCCCAGTCCTTTATATGAAGCATCACTAAAAATCACAAAGTTTCCTCGATCATCTGGTAATACTAACACCGAAGCTGTAACCAAGCTCTGCTTCAATTTTTGAAAGCTATCTTCACATTTTGCATTCCATTCGAACTTTTGATTCTTCCTAGTCAACTTAGTCAATGGTGTGGCGATTTTCGAGAAATCTTTAACAAATCTTCTATAATATCCCGCCAATCCTAGAAAACTTCGCACTTCCATAGGTGTCTTTGGCCTCTCCCAACTCATAATCGCCTCAATCTTTGCCGGATCTACTTTAACTCCTTCATTTCCAATAACATGTCCCAAAAATTGAACCTCCTTTAACCAAAACTCACATTTAGAAAACTTGGCATACAACTTCTCTTGTCGGAGTATCTCGAATGCTATCCATAGATGCTGCATATGTTCTTCTTCTGACTTTGAATAGATAAGAATGTCATCAATGAATACCACTACAAACTTGTCCAAATACTTTTTAAATACCCGGTTCATCAGATCCATAAATGCTGTCGGAGCATTAGTCAACCCAAAAGGTATTACTAAAAATTCATAATGTCCGTATCTTGTCCTGTATGTTGTCTTTGTGATGTCTTCTTCTTTGAACTTTAATTGATGGTATCATGATCTTAAGTCAATCTTGGAAAAGCACTTTGCTTCTTTCAGCTGATCAAATAGGTCATCTATTATTGGTAGCGGGTATCGGTTCTTAATCGCCATCTTATTCAGCTCCCGATAATCTATACATAACCTCATGCTTCTATCTTTCTTCTTTAAGAACTGAACAAGTGCTCCCCATAGCGATGTACTTGGATGTATCATTCCTTTGTCCAACAATTCTTGTAGCTGGCTCGCCAACTCTTTCATTTCTGCCGGTGCCATCCTATATGGGGCCTTCGAAACTGGTTTCGTTCCTGGAGCAAGGTTGATCTCAAACTCGATTTGTCGATCTGGCGATAAACCTGGTAGTTCGTCTGGTAACACATCTGGAAATTCGTCGACTACGGGAATATCTTCTATACTAAAGTTGTCTCTTTCTGAATCTACTACATAAGCTAGGAACAACTCGCAACCTTTCCTAAGCAACTTCTTAGCCTGGACGATTGTAAGAAACAATCGCTCTTGCCTCTGTCCCTTAAATACCACTTTCTCTCCACTCTCCGTCTTTAAGTACACCGTCTTGGACTTATAATTTATCTGAGCGTTATTCTTCCCTAACCAATCCATGTCTAAGATTATATCAAACTCCCCCAACTTGAAAAGTACAAAGTCGGCTGAAAATTTATGTCCCGAGATATCAATCTCAAACTTAGGAAAGAATTGGCTCACGGGAACCTTCTCTTAATTCGCAATTACCATACTTATTACCTCGTTCATAGCCATTTTATCACATTGAAGTTTATCGACAAAAGTTTCTAATATAAAAGATCTCGTCGCTCCAGAATCAATCAATACTTTAGCTTCGACATTATTTAATAAAAGTGTACCTGCTATCACCTCAGAATTCTGAACAGCGTCCTTCATTTTTAAATTGAATGTCCTTGTCGTTGCTTGCGGAGTTGTTGTAGCTGGTGGAGGTAATGCCAATACCTCAGAGGGCTGTCAAATAAATTCAAAAAATCTGATATTCGTGAGAAAAATCTGCATCCGTATCCGAGAAAAAACGGATATTATCCGTATCAGAGAAAAAGCGGATATTATCCGTATCCGAATTCGGCATATTCGAATCCGAAACTAAATACATATATGATATTTAAATTATATATAATATGCATACCATGTGTTAGTCTTACTATATTACTCTCCTTACTGTTTATATTAATATTTGTTGGTCCTATCACGTCCTTTTGGTATCAGAGCCAGAAGGGAGTTGTAATATTGTTGCCTACTGTTTCTCTGTTCTTAGTTCTTAACTTTTGTAGCTAAGCCCTTGCCGAGTCATTTTTCCTAGTTTATCGGTTATAAGTCCATAGGAGGCAGTAAACCCGTTGTCTCTAGGATTGTAAGCAAAAGCTTAGCCTACATCTTTTTTGAACCTAGAACATGGATTATGTATTCTGCAGAACTACATCTCTTTCAAACTCTTCCACTAGTACGTCAGACTCAAGAAATATTACACATAGTGAGGAAACTAACGTCGAAAACCTCCAAAAAGTAATAGAGCGTTGGGACATCCCAAAAATCCCAAAAAGCCAAGTTTATGATACAAAATGGTATAGTTCAAGTTCTTCCATCAAAAACGAAGAAAGGGACATACACCTATCAAAATCATTCGAAACAATTCACCTTCTCACCAAAAGTTCCCTATAAAAACTAGCAAAATCATACAATTACATCCATATTGGTCTAGTCCAAGTAGGAATTAAGCCCTTAACCAAAGAAGCATTAGACACCTCAATATTAGCCATTTTAAGAGATGCTAGATTCCTTGAGTTCAATGACTCTCTGTTAAGTTCCATAGAATCAAGTCTATGTAACAGACCCATCTCTTTTAGTTGCTATCCAAATTTATCCATTTCTCTTAAAGACAGGAATGTTATCCATAGCATGACACTCCAAGTTAAAACTCACAACTATAAAATGTTAGAAGGATCAATTCCGGTTGCTTTAATCTTTCGAATTCATTACAAAGCAATAATGTCCATTGGTGATGATGGGCATAAAAATGCTTTCGTCAAAGGAGAAACCATCCTTCTTCAAACTGACCTTTCAAGGTCTAACACAGTCATTCCTCGATCCATAAAATGACATGACATTTCCCTTCCTACAGAATGGATTTTAGAAGGAGTAGCTCGCCCTAGATTGCCGGAAAGATTAGAACCAAACACACAAATACACCAAGTTCACCAAGATCACAATGGAAGAGTCACTCTTGCATTTGATCGATGATCCCGAGCCCCTTTTATTAGTTCCCGATATTCTGATGCTTCCCCAAGAACCTTAAATTTAGGAAGGATTTCTCAAATCCCTTCTATTATTAACACTTCCTCAAGACCAAGATACTCTACATCAGATATACCCAATACCTCTATGAGTGGTGTGGATTATTCTTCCAATATACCTCACCCTTTCTATAAACAAAGTCAATTACCACCAAATCAAAACACGATTTCCCCTTCATCACAAACATCCCCAACCTTCTCTGCTATAACTGAGAATATGGGAATGCCAAGTGGGCTAAATATGATTGAAATAGAATTTCAAATCAATAAAACTTTTCTTCGTGAAGAGTTCTACTCTCCCCAAAATACTGAAAAAAGAAATTGGTTTTTTACCAACTACAAAGAACAAAAAACACAACTTCAATAAATTTATTATGAATTTCTCAACCACAACAAAATCCAGATGTTATTCTTTGATTGGTTGGATATTTACTCCTCTGACCAAAACTTATTCTTCCCATTCACAAATTACCTAAACCCCATCACTCGAAGCATGAGCCAAAAACAGAAACAATGGGAAACAAGTAGCGGAACTATAGAATCACACCACCCACCTTTTCGAAATGTCACACTAACAGTTCATAGTGAAAAAATTGAGGCACACCCCATCAAGAGACCAGATGATGACATACTAAAAAATACTAGGAATACAATCCTTGCTGTTAATTACACAAACACCCACCTAAATAGCATAGGAAGTCAACTAAACCGAATAGAAGACCGAATTCAAAAAAATTAGATTACCCCAAAAGTATTAATAACCAAGAACCCATCTTTAAGTCATACCAAGTTTCTAGAGAAAGCCAACAACAAATTCAAACAAACAGACCAGAATTCATTAAAGCCATCAAAGACCATCTTAGCAGACTTGAAGCCTCCTCTTCCACAACCCAAATAGTTGCTGACAGTGTTTCATCTAAACAACTGAATGTCATACATCATGACTCAGATGAAGATGCTTTCATAAATGAAATACCCCAAGTTCATGACCGCCGACAAATGATTCCAAAATTCACAGCCCCAGACATTGGAATTGAAAATAGACCTGAAATTTTAACCCAGTCTAAATTCAATGCATCCTCTGTTTATGAGTGGAATATAGACGGAATGTCTGAATATAACCTTCTAAATCATTTACAACAAATGACCATGGCAGCCAATGCTTATACAACCCAAATAGGAAACCCAGACAAAGCTATAGCTGAATTACTCATAACAGGGTTCTCTGGCCAATTAAAAGGTTGGTGGGACTATCACCTTACCCCTGAAAATCATCTTGAAATCTTAAATTCTATTAGGGAATATGAAGAGGGAAAACCCATTTTAGATGAACAAGGAAACCCTATCCAAGGAGTAGTAGCACAACTCATTCTAGTCATAACACACCACTTCATTGGTGACCCTTCTCACCTGAGAGATAAGAATGTTGAGCTTCCACATAATCTCAAATGTAAAAAACTTAGTGATTTCCAAATATATAAAACTACTTTCCTTACCAGAGTCATGCTTAGAGAAGACTCGAACCATGCAAATTGGAACGAAAAATACTTAGTCGGACTTCCAACCTTACTCGGTGAAAGAGTTAGAACTTCTTTAATAACTGAACACGGAAGCCCGATTCCTTACAAAAACCTGACATATGGCCAACTCATAAGCCAAACACAACGAGAAGGCCTAAAGATTTGTCAAGATTTAAAACTTCAAAGACATCTCAAATGGGAAATGAAAAGAACAAAGCAGGAATTAGGTACTTTTGGTCAACAGTTTGACTATAATCCCTACAAAAGCTATTCAAAAACAAAATGTGATGGCGAATGCAAGCCATATCAAAGACCTTATCAGAAAAGGTCTTTCATAAAATTTAAACATTTCTACAAAAAATCAACAGAACCGTTCTATAATAAACCTTCCTTTAAAAATAACAATAAACCTTCCTACAACAAAAATAGATTTACTAAACCAACCAATAAAGATATAACTTGTTACAAATGCGGAAAAAGGGACATATATCTAGATTCTGCAGACTTAATAGGAAAATACAAGAGTTAAACATAGAAGAAAGCCTATCCAACAAAATCTCGGCTTTACTCCTTGAATCTTCCGACTATGAGACATCTGAAATGTCTGGAAATGATGAACCTCTTCAAATAGATGAGATTGCAACAAGCTCATCTTCCTCTCACAATTCCTCCTCTAAAGACAGACGAATCAACGTCCTCACCAGAAATGAGGAACATTCTCTCGAAATTATAGAAAAGATAAATGATCCCCAAATAAGAAAAGAACTCTACGAAAAATTACTCCAACGACCAATTGAACCGAAACCAGAACAAAAACCTTCTATTCTCCCATCAACAAAAACTACATATGACTTGACCACAATATTAAAAAAATATAAACCCTACCAGAAATCCGTTCCAACAATACAAGACCTACACAAAGAAATCAAAGAAGAATTAAAAATCCTTAAAGAACAACAGAATATAGATTCTGAAGCTTTAAATGTCCTTCTAATTCGTGAAGTAGAAGAGCAAAATACTGAACAAAAACAACTAAGTAGTTTAAACAATACTCCCGAACAAGATGAAGATTTCTTATATGAATTAAGACAAGTTACCTACCGAAAATATCTCATAAAAGTCAAGGTTGTCTTCTCAAATGACTTTATGTTAGATACCATTGCCTTATTCGATACAGGAGCATATTTGAATTGCATTAAAGAAGAAATAATACCAAAAAGATTTCATCAACATACCAACAAAAAATCAACTTACCTTTCTTCAATTTAATAACCCGCTATACTATCACCTACGAAGGTATTACTTTCAAAACCCATGACACCAAACTTACCTTCCCATTTCTTGAAAAACCCAAAACAAGGAACCTCAATACAATAAAGGCATATTATATATATAATAACGAGATAAATGCCTTAATACAAGGCAGACGGATACAATTATCCCATCTAAAATAAGACCTTTCCTCTCACAAGATTGAGAAGCAGTTACAAGACCGCTTTATCAAAGAAAAAATCTTAAAATTACTAAAAGAAATAGAAGTGGAACTCTGTTCTGACCTACCAAATGCATTTTGGCATAGAAAATAATATATGATTGATTTACCTTATGAAAAAGATTTTGATAAGAAGGAAATACCAACAAAAGCGAGACCTATCCAAATGAACTCCGATCTAGAACAACATTGCAGAAAAGAAATCACCGATCTCGAATCCAAAGGAGTCATATCAAAATCCAAGATTTCCCTATTTCAAACTCGTATAAGCTTTCTTGGCCACTACATATCAAAAGGGACAGTTACACCAATTGAAAGAGCCCTAACATTTGCAACAAAATTTCCCGATAAAATCACAGATAAAACCCAACTCCAAAGATTTTTAGGAAGTCTCAACTATGTCCTAGACTTCTATCCAAACATCAATAGGATAGCCAAGCCCTTACATGACCGCCTTAAAACTAACCCCGTCCCTTGGTCATCTGAACATACCGAAATTGTTCAAAAAATCAAAGCTCAGATTCTAGAAATCCCTTGTCTACACCTTGTTGATCCAAATGCTTCTAAAGTAGTTGAAACAGATGCTTCTGAGTTAGGATACGGCGGTATACTAAAACAAGTAGTCAATGGTAAAGAACAAATAGTCCAGTTTACATCTGCACATTGGAATGATTGTCAAAGAAATTATTCTACTATAAAAAAGGAAATACTTTCAATTGTTTTATGTATTACAAAATTTCAGAGTGATTTATTAAATCAAAAATTTCTCCTTAGAGTCGATTGTAAATCTGCAAAAGAGGTTTTACAAAAAGATGTCCAAAATATTGCATCAAAACAAATTTTCGCCAGATGGCAAGCATTATTAAGCATTTTTTATTTTGATATTGAACCCATTAAGGGAGATATGAACTGTGTCCCTGATTTCCTGACCCGTGAGTTTCTTCAAAACAGATAGTCTCATGCCTCAAAAAGGCAGAGGTGGGGGAAAACCCCCAGCCTTTCCCGGATAACTCCCGGTCACTCAACAAAGCAAAGCGAGTACTTCTTCAGGAAAACCGATCACATCCTGGATTGATAAGGTAATTGCAGATGAAGAAGACAATAAATTATTTCTAGCCCTTCAAACCATCAAATCCCATGGCCTCAACATGCAAAATCCCTCAACAGTATCCCAAAGCTCTTCGGAAAAATCAACTAAAGTTACCCAACAAAACACTTCTTCCAGCCAACCTACAAATACTCCCTTTCAAACTACACAAATAGTCAGTTTTCAAAACCCAACCCTATTAGTTACTCAAAGACCTATGTCAAAATTAGAAATTCATACCCCAAAAATTCAAAACCAGGAGATAGTAGTCAGCCAGTCAAACTTTTCAAAATCCAATTCTGATTACTATACCAAAAGAAACCATCAAAAAATAGTATCAGTCGAAAGGGGATTTAACAATGATGATGCCTCCCTAGCAATTTCAAATGTTTTCCCTAAAGGATGGATGTTCAAACCCTGGGATCTATCAAAAAATAATGACTACTATCAAGCCATTCTCTTGTCTACTAAATCGGTCACGTTCAAACATTTTTACAACGCCCAGGATAGAGAACACTCAATGCCTTCATACATAACATGTCAAATATAAAAGGTCATCCACCCAAGTCAATGGGGCCAAGAACTCCACCGTCCAAAATTTTTTCCTTCAAAAGATAATTAAACCACTGCTCCTCATATTCCTACTGGGATTACCAGCAAGCATGGCATAATTCATTCTTTATTCAAAATCAGAAGAATAGTCATTCCTGGTTGTTTTATTTCAACACCAAAATCGAAGTTCAGGAACTCCCTGTTTGGTTCCTTCAATGGTGGGATTTCTTCGGAGCAATTGAAGAAATTCTTACTCCAAATGCATCTGAATGTCTAAAACTGTTCAAAACACACTTCAAACCCACAGAATATGAAAGACGTTTTCCTCCTCATTTAATGTTATGTTCAAATTTCTTTCTTCCATGGGTCTGTTCTTGCGAGTTTAAAATTTATTTCAACCAAATACAGTCCTGTATTGTTCGGTCCTTTAAAGTCAAATGGTGGAGCAATTTCAAAGAAACCAAAAGATTTCCAAAGAGATCATTCAAAAATGGTTATCAAGTCAAAATTTTATTACCAACAAAGAAGTTACCATTTTCTTTGCCCAAAAATCAAATGCCCACGCATTATTAGCCCAAGCAAAAACCAGAAGCCAATACAAAGAATCCTTACTTCAACTCGCAAATTCAAATGAAATAATGTTGAGTTGGTCTCAGTGGGAATCTTCTTTTGTGTCTTCTTTATCTTCTTTTGAATAATGTTGAGTTAGTCTCAGTGGGAAGTGTCTTCTTTGTCTTCTTTTGTGTCATCTGCTTATTTTACGGAGAAATGCTGATATAATGAAAACTAGATACAAAATTTAAATGCTGTACAATATCTTTTCTTTCTTTTTTCTTTCTTTTTTTAAGTACTTTTTACCATTTTACCCCTAATAATTTGGAGTAAAAAAGTGTCTTTACAAACTGATTACAATATTGAAATAAAGGAAAACTAAACAATATGAAATGATGTAAAATTGCATGAAATTTTTGGGGGTATTTTGGACTTTTTCTTTTTTCTTTTTTTTTTGAGATTTCAATCAGTGGAAACTACAGGGGAAAATATCCCGTGGCAGTCATCTTTGTTGTCATCTCCTAAATGAACCGGACTACTCTCGTCGTCGGAATCATAAATTGAATTTGCGAGTTGAAGTAAGGATTCTTTGTATTGGCTTCTGGTTTTTGCTTGGGCTAATAATGCGTGGGCATTTGATTTTTGGGCAAAGAAAGTGGTAACTTCTTTGTTGGTAATAAAATTTTGACTTGATAACCATTTTTGAATGATCTCTTTGGAAATCTTTTGGTCTTCTTTGAAATTGCTCCACCATTTGACTTTAAAGGACCGAACAATACAGGACTGTATTTGGTTGAAATAAATTTTAAACTCCCAAAAACAGACCCATGGAAGAAAGAAATTTGAACATAACATTAAAAGAGGAGGAAAACGCCTTTCGTATTCTGTGGGTTTGAAGTGTGTTTTGAACAGTTTTAGACATTCAGATGCATTTAGAGTAAGAATTTCTTCAATTGCTCCGAAGGAATTCCACAATTGAAGGAACCAAACAGGAAGTTCCTGAACTTGGATTTTGGTGTTGAAATAAAATAACCAGGAATGATTATTCTTCTGATTTTGAATAAAGAATGAATAATGCCATGCTTGCTGGTAATCCCAGTAGGAATATGATGAGCAGTGGTTTAATTGTCTTTTGAAGTTTGAAGGAAAACATTTTGGACGGTGGAGTTCTTGGCCCCATTGACTTGGGTGGATGACCTTTTGTATTTGACATGTTGTGTATGAAGGCGTTGAGTGTTCTCTATCCTGGGCGTTGTAAAAATGTTTGAACGTGATCGATTCAGTAGATAAGAGAATGGCTTGATAGTAGTCATTATTTTTTTATAGATCCCAGGGTTTGAACATCCATCCTTTAGGGAAAACATTTGAAATTGCTAGGGAGGCATCGTCATTGTTAAATCCCCTTTTGACTGATACTATTTTTTGATGGTTTCTTTTGGTATAGTAATCAGAATTGGATTTTGAAAAGTTTGACTGGCTGACTACTATCTCCTGGTTTTGCATTTTTGGGGTATCAATTTCTAATTTTGACATAGGTCTATGAGTAACTAATAGGGTTGGGTTTTGAAAACTGATTGTTTGTGTAGTTTGAAAGGGAGTATTTGTAGGTTGGCTGGAAGAAGTGTTTTGTTGGGTAACTTTAGTTGATTTTTCTGAAGAGCTTTGGGATGCTGTTGAGGGATTTTGGATGTTGAGGCCATGGGCTTTGATGGTTTAAAGGGCTAGAAATAATTTATTGTCTTCTTCATCTGCAATTACCTTATCTATAACGACTCGTGTATATTTTTGGGAATTATTTATTTATGTGATTATTATGGAAATTATTAATTAAACAAAATATGTGTATTGGTGCTGATCACTATGTGTTAATTGATTAGTAACTATGTGTGATTTATGATGTATCGGGTTGTCCGTGTGATTAATTAAGGAATTGTATTCAATTGTATCACTTTTAAAGTAGATTTAATGCAAATTTGTTTGTATAAATATTCGAAGTGTCTTTAAAATTGTTTTTATGATTTTATAATTACAATAATTGTTTTTAGGATTGTATAAAATTGGGATATCAATATTTTATTAATTATTTATCTTTAAATGATTTTCTGATTGCTTTTATTTGTAAAATCCATATTTAATTCTACAATTCTTCAAAAATTATGAAACTCATATTTATTTAAGTTTGGAATATTCCGAGAATTTTAAAATTATCCTGAAAATTTCTGGGATTAAAATTACCCGCGCGTTGTTTCGTTTTATTAATAAAAGCGGGTATAAGTGGCATTTCAGAAATTTTGTTAAAATTACAAAAATTGCGTTTTCATTTACTTCGGAATATTTCTAACATTTTAAGACTATTTTCGTGATTTTCAGAATTTGTTTTAAGTATAGCTCGGTTCGTTTATCGTAAAATGTGGATATATTTCGTGATTTAAAAACACTCCATAAATTATGGAATTCATGTTTTATTATTTTCAAAATATTTAGAGAATTTTTCAGAATATTTCAATTTTAAATCGATCAATAATAACTCGTAAAACTACGCATCAGAAGGATAAAATAGTTAGTAATCGGGCTTGCAGTCAAGAAAAATGAGACACGTGTCCTAATAATTGGACACGCGGCTCGTGTTTGGCAACAGAGATGGGCGTTAGTCTTATTTCCGGGATAAACATCGAATTCTTTCATCTCTCTACTCTCCTATCTCAGTCTCTCTCTTCTCCCTAATCTCTTCTCTCCCGCTCTTCTTTTCTATTTTCCTGTATCTCATGTTCTTCCATCTTCATCGCCCTGTGTTCACGGTAAGTTTGCTATCGGTTTCTACTTTTCCGGCCACCATCGCCATTTTCTTTCTGGTGGCTTTTGGTTCCTGTTAAATCACATCTATATATACGTGCATATAAATATGCTGCGATTTGTTGTTGGTTCTTTCCCTTCCATGGTTGCCTTGAGTTCTTTGTTGCTATTGGTTGGTTTTGTTTTTCCGGCCACACCCGCGCGTGTGTGCGTGTGGTGTTGGTACGGCTGCTTGGGCCTGGCTGATTGGCAATTGCTTATCATTTATTAATTTATTTATGTGTTTTTTTATGCAGGAAATTACTTGAGTATTATTCATGAAATAAAATATTTCGTGTGGGATCGTACCAATTAATCGGTGGAATTCCGCGTAGGAAACCCGAAATTAGTCGGGTACCCGCGGAATTTTGCCGCCGTCCGCGATGACTTTCACGAGCGGACGGTGGATGGTGATGAATTTATTCTGAGTCCTAATTTTTATAAAATAAATCAATCGATTCGTGAAATTATCTTGAAACGAGAATTTGATTTTTTTATATTAAGTCGCGTACGTAATTTAGTTGACGAATTGTGATTGGATTGGTTGTTGGGTTGAACTGATGATTGGAATTGTAGTTGTTATGAATTGGATTGTCGTTATTGAATTGACGTCGATGGATGTTTTGACGGGTAGTCCGATAAACAAAGGGGACGCTGTCTGATTTCCGGAAAATTGAACTACAGAAATACGGGAGCGTATCCGACGATTATCGGAGCGTCGAGCGAATATAAGTAAATACATATACGTATGTTTTATACAGAACCTGATTGTATGTTGTGTTGTATGTTTTGTCCAAAACACAGTAACCCTAATTTCGTAAAATGACGAGTATACGTGTTTTCTGAAAAACGAACACTGGTTCGATTTCGAGAATGTGAACTCTAATTGCTATCTGTGTTATTCTAATATGAATAATTATGAGTCGGGTTTAAATATCATTGGATAAGAATTAGTATAGAGGATATGTCAAGCATACCTAGACGTCTAACGTAGGGTATTTCGACCCTTGAGGTTATAGTCGGGAACGCGGAAAATGAATGATGGACTAAAGATAACCTAGCAATCAGTCGACGATCCCAGTAGAGTTTCAATAGAAAGACCTGAGTGTCGAAGTCGAATCCAATGGGATCTAGTGGTTGGACGTTAGAGCCTGAGCAACAGAGTCGGCTCAGAGTTGATCAGTAATAGTTGTAAAGCCTTATAAGGCAAGTATTTTCGAACTTTTCTTCAAGATATATATTACCAATGTTTTTGAACTATTTTATAACATGTCGCTATTATTCAAAATAACTCTTGTTTTATATTGCAAGAATTTTAAACCATTTAACCTTGAACCCTGATTTTCTTGATCTTGAGCCATAAGCCTTATTCTTTGTAATCCGTCCTTTGTTGATCCTCAGACACCAAACCATACAAATATAATACTACTCCCCAAAGGTATAACTACCAAACACCAAACACTGAAAGAGAATGATTTGAAAACACAGAAACTTTTATACACCAATCATTCTTAATAACATCAAAGAACCATATCCTGAAAAATCATTACTAGTCTGATACCTGACCCTTGTACAAACTGAAAACCGTTTCTTATACATACCCTAATATACCCTTGAGATATCCATGAGTTTCCTTACGTTTTTATGCAAATGTTTAACCATCATTGATTATGATCTTGTTTTATTGAATCATATTGTTATCATATTGAACTGCTTTAGGATTGGATAGTTTTTATATATGTGGACCAGATTCGTGGTCAGACCATACCAGTGGTCAAGTTAGGCCAATGTGTGGCTTGAATCCAGTAATTAGAGCAGTGTTGTGTGCTTGCTCGGGGTTAGTGCGTGACTGATCAGCAGCCTAACCTTGGTTTTTAAAACTTAAAATGAATATCCAATTCTAATGATTAGTTAAAAAGAAACTTGATTCCTTTGAATCATCTCATTTGATCATTGTTTAACCTCAGTTATCGTTAATATGACTTGTTGAGCTAGTTAGCTCACTCTTGTGAATCTTTTTATATATGTTACAGTTGAAAAGGATATGGATGATAGTGAAGTTCCTCAGTCCAAAGTGCGGGCTAAGGTTCCAGTTAAGTTGGATCGAGCTAGCAGAAGCTTCATGGGGTAGAGAGATAGTAAAATTGTAAGAATACTTTTATTATCAGTTGTAAGTTAAATTAAAGGGAAATTTGGTACATTGTAATAAAAGTTAAGGTTGTGGCTTATTTTCATACTTTAACCTGTTGCGATCCGTAGTTTTGTGAAGCAGGGTCATTATAAATAATATCTCTTTTACAGAGTTATATATTGTGTATGTGTTGTGGACCCCAAAATTCTGACCCGGGTTTGGAGGGCGCCACATTATCGATCTAGGATATGATCGGTTTTCCTGAAGAAGTACTCGCTTTACTTTGTTGAGTGACCGGGAGTTGTCCGGGAAAGGCTGGAGTTTTTCCCCACCTCTGCCTTTTCGAGGCATGAGACTATCTGTTTTGTAGAAACTCACGGGTTAGGAAATCAGGGACACAGTTCATATATCCCTTAATGTGTTCAATATCAAAATAAAAAATGCTTAATAATGCTTGCCATATGGAGAAAATTTGTTTTGATGTAATATTTTGGACATCTTTTTGTAAAACCTCTTTTGCAGATTTACAATCGACTCTAAGAAGAAATTTTTGATTTAATAAATCACTCTGAAATTTCGTAATACATAAAACAATTGAAAGTATTTCCTTTTTTATAGTAGAATAATTTCTTTGACAATCATTCCAATATGCAGATGTAAACTGGACTATTTGTTCTTTTCCATTGACTACTTATTTTAGTATACCGCCGTATCCTAACTCAGAAGCATCTGTTTCAACTACTTTAGAAGCATTTGGATCAGCAAGGTGTAGACAAGGGATTTCTAGAACCTGAGCTTTGATTTATCGAACAATTTCGGTATGTTCAGATGACCAAGGGACGGGGTTAGTTTTAAGGCGGTAAGGGCTTGGCTATCCTATTGATGTTTGGATAGAAGTCTAGCACCTAGTTGAGACTTCCTAAAAATCTTTGGAGTTGGGTTTTATCTGTGATTTTATCGGGAAATTTTGTTGCAAATGTTAGGGCTCTTTCAATTGGTGTAACTGTCCCTTTTGATATGTAGTGGCCAAGAAATCTTATACGAGTTTGAAATAGGGAAATCTTGGATTTTGATATGACTAAACCATTTTTCCTAGATACATGGCAGAAAGTTTTAAGGTGTTTGAAATGTTGTTCAATAGATTCTGAAAAAACTAGAACATCATCAATATATACTATACAGAATGTAGAATAGTCACTGAATATGTCATTCATAATTCTTTGGAATTCGCTAGGGGCGGTTTTGATTCCAAATGGAAGAACATTCCATTCATACTGTCCGAATGGGACCGTAAAAGCGGTTTTATATCTATCTTTTGGGTGGATTTGAATCTGCCAAAATCCTGATTTTAAATCAAATTTGGAGAATATTACCGAAGATCTTAATTTTTGTAAAAGGTCTTTTTTATTAGGTATAGGGTATCGTACCCATCTTAAGGCTTTATTTAGAGGCTTATAATTTATAACTAGCCTTGGTGTCCCTCTCTCAATTTCAGCATTTTTGTTTACAAAGAAAGCTGCACAGGACCACGGGGATCTGGATTTTGATATGATTCCTTTGGATTCGAGATCGGTGATTTCTTTTCTGTAATGTTGTTCTAGGTCGGAGTTCATTTGGATAGGTCTCGCTTTTGTGGGTATTTCCTTCTCATCAAAATCTTTTTCATAAGGTAAATCAATCATATGTTGTTTTCTATGCCAAAATGCATTTGGTTGGTCAGAACAGAGTTCCACTTCTATTTATTTTAGTAATTTTAAGATTTTTTCTTTGATAAAGCGGTCTTGTAACTGCTTCTCAATCTTGTGAGAGGAAAGTTCTTGTTTTAGATGGGATAATTATATCTGTTTATCTTGTATTAAGGCATTTATCTCGTTATTATATATAGAATATGCCTTTATTGTATTGAGGTTCCTTGTTTTGGGTTTTTCAAGAAATGGGAAGGTAAGTTTGGTGTCATAGGTTTTGAAAGTAATACCTTCGTAGGTGACAGTATAAGGGGTTATTAAATTGAAGAAAGGTGTACGTAATATGACAAGATGATGTATGCCTTTAACTAGGAGAAAAGATGTCTTAATTTGGAAGGTTTTATTATTGATAGAGGCATCAACCTTACTAACTACATTGAGGTTTGAGTTATTAGCGGCGGTTAATTTTTCGTTGGTATGTTGATGAAATCTTTTTGGTATTATTTCTTCTTTAATGCAATTCAAATCTTCTCCTGTATCGAATAAGGCAATGGTATCTAAGATAAAGTCATTTGAGAAGACAACCTTGACTTTTATGAGATATTTTCGGTAGGTAACTTGTCTTAATTCATATAAGAAATCTTCATCTTGTTTAGGAGTATTGTTTAAACTACTTAGTTGTTTTTGTTCAGTATTTTGCTCTTCTACTTCACGAACTAGAAGGACATTTAAAGCTTCAGAATCTATCTTCTGTTGTAGTAATTTTTCTAAGAGTTCTTTTCTTATTTGGGGATCAGTTATCTTTTCTATAATTTCGAGAGAATGTTCCTCATTTCTGGTGAGGACGTTGATTCGTTTGTCTTCAGAGGAGGAACTGTGAGAGGAAGATGAGCTTGTTGAAATCTCATCTATTTGAAGAGGTTCATCATTTCCAGACATTTCAGATGTCTCAGAGTCGGAAGATTCAAGGGGTAAAGCCGAGATTTTGTTGGATAGGCTTTCTTCTATGTTTAACTCTTGTATTTTCCTATTAAGTCTGCAGAATCTAGATATATGTCCCTTTTTTCCACATTTGTAACAAGTTATATCTTTATTGGTTGGTTTAGTAAATCTATTTTTGTTGAAAGGTTTTTTGTTGTAGGAAGGTTTATTGTTATTATTAAAGGAAGGTTTATAATAGAACGGTCCTGTTGATTTTTTGTAGAAATGTTTAGAGTTTTTAAAAGACCTTTTCTGATAAGGTCTTTGATATGGCTTGCATTTGCCATCACATTTTGTTTTTGAATAGCTTTTGTTGGGATTATAGTCAAACTGTTGACAGAAAGTACCTAATTCATGCTTTGTTCTTTTCATTTCCCATTTGAGATGTCTTTGAAGTTTTAAATCTTGACAAATCTTTAGGCCTTCTCGTTGTGTTTGGCTTATGAGTTGGCCATATGTCAGGTTTTTGTAAGGAATCGGGTTTTCGTGTTCAGTTATTAACGAAGTTCTAACTCTTTCACCGAGTAAGGTTGGAAGTCCGGCTAAGAATTTTTCCTTCCAATTTACATGGTTCGAGTCTTCTCTAAGCATGACTCTGGTAAGGAAAGTAGTTTTATATCTTTTGAAATCACTAAATTTTTTATATTTGAGATTATGTAGAAGCTCAGCATTCTTATCTCTCAGGTGAGAAGGGTCACCAATGAAGTGGTGTGTTATGACTAGAATGAGTTGTGCTACTGCTCCTTGGATAGGGTTTCCTTGTTCATCTAAAATGGGTTTTCCCTCTTCATCTTCCCTATGGAATTTAAGATTTCAAGATGATTTTCAGGGGTAAGGTGATAGTCCCACCAACCTTTTAATTGGCCAGAGAACCCTGTTATGAGTAATTCAGCTATAGCTTTGTCTGGGGTTCCTATTTGGGTTGTATAAGCATTGGCTGCCATGGTCATTTGTTGTAAATGATTTAGAATATTATATTCAGACATTCCATCTATATTCCATTCATAAACAGAGGATGCATTGAATTTAGACTGGGTTAAAATTTCAGGTCTATTTTCAATTCCAATGTCTGGGGCTGTGAATTTTAGAATCTTTTGTCGAAGGTTATGAACTTGGGATATTTCATTTATGAAAGCATCTTCATCTGAGTCATGATGTATGACATTCAGTTGTTTAGATGAAACACTGTCAGCAGCTATTTGGGTTGTGGAAGAGGGGGCTTCAAGTCTGCTAAGATGAATAAATTTCCAACCAATCAAAGAATAACATCTGGATTTTGTTTTGGTTGAGAAATTCATAATAAATTTCTTGAAGTTGTGTTTTTTGTTCTTTGTAGTTGGTAAAAAACCAATTTCTTTTTTCAGTATTTTGGGGAGAGTAGAACTCTTCACGAAGAAATGTTTTATTGATTTAAAATTCTATTTAAATCACATTTAGCTCACTTGGCATTTCCATATTCTCAGTTATAGCAGAGAAGGTTGGGGATGTTGTTGATGAAGGGGAAATCATGTTTTGATTTGGTGGTAATTGACTTTGTTTATAGAAAGGGTGAGGTATATTGGAAGAATAATCCACACCACTCATAGAGGTATTGGGTATATCTGATGTAGAGTATCTTGGTCTTGAGGAAGTGTTAATGATAGAAGGGATTTGAGAAATCCTTCCTAAATTTAAGGTTCTTGGGGAAGCATCAGAATATCGGGAACTAATAAAAGGGGCTCGGGATGATCGATCAAATGCAAGAGTGACTCTTCCATTATCATCTTGGTGAATGTCGTGTATTTGTGTGTTTGGTTCTAATCTTTCCGGTAATCTAGGGCGAGCTACTCCTTCTAAAACCCATTCAGTGGGAAGGGAAATGTCATGCCATTTTATGGATCGAGGAATGACTGTGTTAGACCTTGAAAGGTCAGTTTGAAGAAGGATGGTTTCTCCTTTGACGAAAGCATTTTTATGCCCATCATCACCAATGGATATTATTGCTTTGTAATGAATTCGAAAGATTAAAGCAACCGGAATTGATCCTTCTAACATTTTATAGTTGTGAGTTTTAACTTGGAGTGTCATGTTATGGATAACATTCCTGTCTTTAAGAGAAATGGATAAATTTGGATAGCAACTAAAAGAGATGGGTCCGTTACATAGACTTGATTTTATGGAACTTAACAGAGAGTCATTGAACTCAAGGAATCTAGCATCTCTTAAAATGGCTAATATTGAGGTGTCTAATTCTTCTTTGGTTAAGGGCTTAAGTCCTACTTGGACTAGACCAATATGGATGTAATTGTATGATTTTGCTAGTTTTTCTAGGGAACTTTTGGTAAGAATGTGAATTATTTCGAATGATTTTGATAGGTGTATGTCCCTTTCTTCGATTTTGATGGAAGAACTTGAACTATACCCTTTTGTATCATAAACTTAGCTTTTTGGGATTTTTGGGATGTCCCAACGCTCTATTGCTTTTTGGAGGTTTTCGACGTTAGTTTCCTCACTATGTGTAATATTTCTTGAGTCTGACGTACTAGTGGAAGAGTTTGAAAGAGATGTAGTTCTGCAGAATACAGAATCCATGTTCTAGGTTCAAAAAAGATGTAGGTTGAGCTTTTGCTTACAATCCTAGAGAAAACGGGTTTACTGCCTCCTATGGACTTATAACCGATAAACTAGGCAAAACGACTCGGCAAGGGCTTAGCTAAAAAAGTTATTCGTCCGAAATATCTACATTCGTATCCGAGAAAAAGCGGATATTATACGTATCCAAAATAAAGCGGATATTATCCGTATTCGAATCCGATGATTGCGGATGCGGATACGGATATAGGCATATTCGTATCCGAATTATCCGTTTGATAGCCCTCAGTTGGCATGCTTGCACTAGTACTTGCCACGTTCATCAAAGCTTGACTGGTCAGGTTGACTTGCACTCCCTACCTATGTGTCCAGTGTTTCCACACTTGTAGCATGTAACTCCCGGCTTCGGTATCTTACACTCGTTAGCCAAATATCCCTTCTGGTTGCATGTATAGCATGTCATGTTCAGCTTATTACACACTTCGGGGTGTCTTTTTCCACAATGCTTGCATTCTGATCTCTGAAATCTATTTTCTCTAACTTGCCCTTGGCCTGCCTGGTTGTTCCCCTTCGATTCTTGTCTTTTATTCAAATTTCCCTTCTTCTGAAAATTTCAGCCTTTGTGGAATCCAAGCCTTTTCACACTCCTTTCTTGTGAGCTTCCAGCTTCAGACTTTTCTCCATAAAATGGAACATTCCTCTTCTTGTTATCCTTTTCCTTTCTTCACTGCATCCCATTACTCTCAATCAGAGCAGCTTTCTGTACTACTCCTGCATAAGTATCAAGCTCAAACATAGCCACCCTATCTCTGATCCAAGACTCTAATCCTTGTTGGAATCTCTTTGCTTTTTCCTCTTCACTATTGGTATACTTTGTTACAAACCTTGACAGTTCCGTAAACTTCTTCTCATACTCCAATACAGTCATACTCCCTTGCTTCAATTCAAAAAATTTAAGCTCCATCTGATTCTGCATGTACTTAGGGTAATACTTTTCCAGAAATAACTTCTTAAACCTTTCCCAAGAAACTTGCTGATTTGCCTCCATAGCTTTCACTGAATCCCACCAATAGATGACTTCGCCCTTCAAGAAGTAAGTAGCATATGGTATCTTCTGATCGTCCCCTAACTGTACCAATTCAAAAGCTCTTTCCATTTCCTTTATCCATGTGTTAGCTATTACTGGATCAGTGGTATCATGAAATGCAGGTGGGTTCACATTCTGAAAAGCCTTGAAAGTGACAACTTATCAAGGTGGTACTGGTGGATCAGGTGGTTGGTGTGGTTCACGGTTATCTTGGTTTTCAAATTGTTGTTGAAGAGTTCTTTGTTTTTGAGCTATATCATTTGTTTGTTGTTGTAAGGTTTCCAGTAATCGACGAATATTAGGATCTGCGGTAGATGTGGTTGTTGGGTTTTTCTTTTTTTGGGTGGCATGATCCTAAAATAAAAATTATATCAAAACAGTTATGAACAATAAGATAAGTCAGGGTAGGGTGTCACATGACATTCTGTTAACATATGAGGTCGGGTTTCAAATTAAACAATAAGGGTGATGCATATAATAGCGAAAAAAACAATTGAAAGCAAATAGAACGATAGTGCATAATAATTGAAATTTTAAGGTCAAGGTACATCAAGATTAGAATAAAGTCTGAATCTAAGGACAACATGCTTAATTAAAGGAAATCAACAGGGAATTCTACAAGGTCCAACAATAAAACAACATGAAAGGTAGATAATGGAAAGAACTAAGGCTCCACTCCGTCAGAACGGGGTCTGGTAGTCTTATCCTCTCGAAGCATCTTCACAATACTCTGGAGCTCGTCCGCAACCATTTGGATGATATACTGGCTGGTACAGTCTCGGTGTAATGGCATCTCATCAAGCTTTGTGTTGACGTACTGAACCAAAGTCTCAAGTCTCGCAGTCATGTGCTCCTTAGGCTTTCCCTCATAATTTCGGCTTTCCTGATACACGTTCTTTAATCGGTCTAACAGTCGATCGTACTTGCCCTGAAGCATGTCGAACTCGCGCCTCAACTCAGCATACACGGAGAAAGCAATGATGTTAGTCGGCTCAGATGATGAGGAATGCGCCCTTTGCTGAAAAATAATACATAGATATATATAAGAGGAGTATTAATAATAAATTTGCTTAACCTACTCTCTCGCATAATATCCTATAACTTATACATATATCCTATAACCTATTTGGGTTGTCCAGGGACTCTAAACCGTAGCTCTGATACCAAAACCCGTCACGCCCCGACTTAACAATATATATTATACAACTTATTATAATAGTTAACAAAAGAATAAATACATCTAAATCCAAGATCTTACAGTTTAGGGTTTGGAACAGCCCAACACTATTAACTATTACAACCTGATTTTTAATATCGAGTCCTCACACAAAACGGTCACTTATTCTACCTGAGCTCGAACATACGAATCGGCATCACAAGTCTTATGCACTATCTGCTTGAATCTAACCATATCTGCTAGCTATAATATCAGGCTAAAAGCAAGTAGTGAGCCAAATGCTCAACAAATGTTATACAATACAATACATAAAATGAAATAAAGGAGTAACAATGTGAAGGAAGAGCTAACAATAACAAGAGATAAACTTTTGAGTGATGGCATCATTTACCTGTAACAAAATAATTCAAAACTATTTCTTTATTAAAAACCATTTTATGACGCTACGGATTATAGCCGGTGATCAGCCGCGAAGTAATCCCGAACCTCGCTGGGTTCTAGAACATTTATGGGATCCCTAGGCTACTTTTAAGCCTACAAATTAAGAGCGGAAATGCCTTGTGTCTCAGTCCAGATCCACTATTTAAAGAAAATATTTGTCCCCCTTTGGGACTAGAAATCCAAATTTTAACCTTTTTATTTAAAAAACCCGATGCCAATTGACAGTTAATTTCTTAAACAGTGAACATATAAATCAAGGGTTCTAGATCAACTTTGAAGCTCTGGGAATAGGTCCACTCAATTTCAAGGCCATGATCAACTAGACTATACTTTATCAAGGGAATTTCAAGGTTTCTATTTACAAACATTTTGACAATGAGATTTAGCAAGGTTATCGGATAGTATGAAGGAACAAAGTCAAACTAGGTTCAAGGTAATGGTTCCAGAAAAGACATAGGTATCAAAATATAAAGAAGGTGAGCATCAGTTCAAGGTATAACAAGGTATCATGTTTTAGGGTAAGGATAGGGTTATCAAACAATCATGAACAATCTTTAAGGAATGACTGGCTTTTAGGCATCAAGATGAGGTTACTAAGTATAACTTACATATGGTTCAATATCACAATTACTTTGGTATACTAGCATGGTATGACATTTTGATTTACTTGCATAGCAGTCTTCAAGTAAAGTCAAACTACTTATAATAAACACTTGAGGGTTCATGGTATTTTCATATAATACGAAGATAGATTTGAAACCATTTGGTTCATGCATATCAAGGTAATACTCGCATCATATATAAAAACTGGTTATCGCACACTTGTAGTGTAAACAAAAAGGTAGGTTGAATCACTTGCCTTGAGAAAGGCTTGACTTGACTGGCAGGTAGGAGCAACTGGAAGCTTTACTCGACTTTAATGGCAAGTTTACCCTCGTCTCGAGATCCAACACAAATAATAATAACCTCACTATAATATATTCTCACCAACTCAACCTATTTATAAACCGAAATTAAACACAATGGCACTTAGGCCTATATACACACATATTTACAATCACCTTATAATCATAATAGTACACATAGCCACATATGCTCACATACCATATTTAAGTACAAAATAATATAGCACACACTATATTACATCACTAAGCTTGGATGATCTCACTCCACTTACTTAAGTCACTTGGTCGCTAAACTAGACAAAACTCCTAATTTTGACCTCCTAACTCGAAGTGCCTTTACTAAACCATCCAATTCCTATTGACCCTGACTTAGGCCTTTCACTCTACTGACCTTATAATATCTTTCCACTATGGTGGTCAACAAAATTTTCACTCATAAGTGCTCTAAAACTATGTGATAGGTGAATGTGCTCATTATAGTGATTTCAGGATGACATCTATGGTTTCTTGGGTACATTTGACACTTTTACACTTCAATTTTACCTCTAAAACTTCTACACTAGACTCTTCTAATCATAATTCAACTCCCAAACTTGGTTTGGCTCAAAGGCCTAGCTTGGGCCTCCCTAGGCCTAAGCTTAAAGTCCACGTTTCCCCTGTTCCAAGGACTGAAAAGGGTCCTGATTTGAACTAACTTGTGACACATGATTCTAACTCAAATCCTATGAACTATGGTTGGAAAAACTCCCCTGACACTCCCTATAACTAAGTCCAAATAGGTCCTAATGAGGGCCTACCTATGACATGGTCAAAACTTCCCATTTTTAAGTTGTAGCAAAACTGTCCCCTATTGGACAGATTTAGTGTTTTCACTCGTGCACCTAACCAAACAACCTACAAACCTCTAACAAACACCTAAAAACTAAATTATACTCCTAGTGCTAACTTCTAGTGACTTGGGCCTCAAAGTGCACGATAATGACAAGGTCAAATCTCACTCTAAACCTCATGGTACCAAACTGAAATTCTGCAGAATCTAATGCTCCCCTTTCCACCATGATTCTCACTTGACAAACCTATGGTTTTGATTTGACCAAATGTGAGGTGAGGGTGGAGTGTGGAGTGAAAAATGAAATGATCATGACAACTTGTGCTTGTTTTATGGTTTTGATTTGACCAAACATGAGTGGAATTAGTAATTGACAAAAGTAGCCCTCTGGCAAGAATTGGGTCATTTTGCATGCAAGGACAAAGAAGTAATTTGGCTAGTAAAATGAGAGTTAGTGGGGTTGGAATTGTCTTTTTAGCCCTTTAAGTTGAATGGGAGGGTATTTACATGCAAGGGTATCCATGTAATTTGCTAATTACTAAACAACTAATTTTCAAGGATTTATTTTTATAACATAAAATAAAAATTCAAAAATTATAAAAATTGTACCATAAAATAACTTGGATTTTTAGTAATTTTATGAGATAAATTTTGTGATTTGTTAATGAAATAATTTTAAAAGATAATTTTCCCATGGTAAAGAATATTCTCTATAAATCAAGAATAAGAGATATTAATAAGACTCTCGCTTTGAAAAATTCATATTTTAAATAAAGCAATTTATAATGTAGCAAATTTCATTCACACAAATGTACAATCAATAAATATATTTATAATCGGCTCCAATGTTATACAGAGTTCGCAAATAATATTACACAAAATGCCGGTCGTAACAGCAAATGCTAAGAAAATTCTTATAGCTTCAAGTCTTGCAACTGGAGCAAAAGTTTCATCATAATCAATTCCTTCTTCTTGTGAGTATCCTTTTACAACTAACCTTGCTTTGTTTCTGGTAATTATACCATTTACATCCATCTTGTTCTTGAACACCCATTTTGTTCCAATAATACTTTTATTCTTTGATGCAGGAAGTAATTTTCAGACTTTGCTTCTTTCAAACTGATTCAGTTCTTCCTGCATGGCAGATATACAGTCAGGACCCAGAAGAGCTTCATCAATTTTCTTAGGTTCTACTTGAGACATAAAACATGCATGTAGGCACTCATTAGCAGTTGCACTCCTAGTCCTCACACCAGCAATAGGGTCACCAATAATTGCATATCTAGTGTGATTCATATCCCACTTCCTTGTATGAGTTTGTTGACTTGTGCCTTCATTATTTTCTTCATTATTGGTATGACTGCTGGATCTTTCTTCTCTTTCTCCCCCTGAGTTTGTGCTCTCAAATTCAGGTGTTTGAGATGAGTTTCCATTTTCATGATTTTCCTGTTGAGTAGTCTCTTCATTTAATGTCTGTTGTGCATCAACTTTATCTTCTCCATCAGAGTCACTATCAATGTTGAGGTTTTCAAATGCCAGGGCTTCAGCTTCATTATCATCAAGGCATTTCAAGCCTGGACATTTATCATCATCAAAGGTCACATATGTGCTCTCTATAATCTTCTTTTGATCAATCACATAAACTTTGTAGACTGTTCTTTCCAGTAAAATATCCCAGAAAAATTGCTTCAAAAACCTTTGAGTCACTTTTTTCCACATATTCATAGTTGTCTTTCAAAATATAACACTTGCTTCCGAACACATGAAGATGCTTTACAATAGGCTTCCTCTTAGACATGATTGAGTAGGGTGACTTTCCATGTGCCTTGTTAATGAGATATCTGTTCTGAGTGTAACATGCAGTGTTAATAGCCTCTTCCCAGAAACTTGTTAGCAACTTGGCATCTTGCAGCATTGTCCTGAAAGCTTCAACCAATGTTCTATTCTTTCTCTCAACTACTCCATTTTGTTGAGGTGTCCTGGCAGCTGAGAATTCTTGAACAATGCCTTTGCCTTTGCAGAATTCACTTAATGTAGCATTTCTGAATTCTGTTCCATTGTCACTTCTCAATCTTTTCACACAATTGTAATCTTCGGCCTATTTTTCTATCTTTTTGATGTGCTCAATTATGATGTTTGGGGTTTCATCTTTAGAGTACATGAACTCTACCCAAGTGTATCTTGAGAAATCATCCACCATCACAAGTGCATATTTGTTCCTTGAAATTGATAAGACATTCACTGGTCCAAATAAGTCCATGTGAAAAATTGCAAGGGTGCACTTATAGAATTCACAGTTTTTAACTTGTGACTAGATCTTTACATTTTTCCAATCTGACAAGCTTCACAAACTTCAAATTGAGCAAATTCCATTTGGGCATGTTTATTACTAACTCCTTTTTTACTAAGGTGTTAATTGCCTCGAAATTTAAGTGAGACGGCTTCTTATGCCATAGCTTGTTTTGTTCTTGTGATGCCTTGGTATAGAAGCAGCAAATACCATCCTTATTTGTTGAGTCCAAGTCTGCAACAAACAAGCTTCCTTTCCTTTCTCCTTTCAGAACAACTTCACCAGTTTTCTTGTTGGTAAAAATGCATTCTTCTTTGTTGAATAGAACTTCAAAGCCTTTTTCTGCAAATTGGCTAACACTGAGAAGATTCACTTCAAGACCAGCTACTAGTGCTACATCATCAATGATAAGATTTTCAGAAATAATCTTGCCATATCCCATTATGAATCATTTGTTGTTGTCTCCAAAGGTCACCAATGGGCCAGCTTTCTCCTCAAACTGTGATAGCATGGCCTTATCACCTGTCATATGTCTGGAACATCCACTATCAATGATCCATATGACTTTCTTCACTTTTCCCTGCGCACAATGAGATTTAGTTGTGTTTAGTGACCCAAGCAGTGTTGGATACTTTCCTCTTGTTAACTGATTTGGCAGAAGTAGAGTGAGTAGTTTCAGATAAAATAGAGTTCAATGATTGTTGTGCATTTTCCATTTCCGATGTAGACTCAATTTTTGTTTCTTTAAGGTCTACTCTCAGTTTATGGCAACTCTTCATCACTTTCAAGTTGCAAGGGATGCAGTCAAACTTATCACAGAATGAGTAGGGATCATTTAAATCTGCTTCATTGTATTTGCAAGCTCCTTCAGTTGGCTTACTAACAACCTTTTTACAAAGGTTAGTTAGATGATTTGCAGAGCCACATTTTTCACACTTCTTTCCAAGAGCATCTGCAGCACAAGTCAGATAATTGCTTTTGTTTATCCCTATTCTCCCATTTCTATTTTTCTTCATCCTTCTTGCATCTTCAATCTTTATTTCTTTGACGGGAGTCTTGGTGCTTTGATTGTCCATGAGATTTTCTTCAACCATGGAAGATTGAGTTGAATTTGCATTTTTCTTTTCATTATCCTCATTTGTAATTTCTTGCTTGATGATCAATTCTTCTTCACTGAAGTTTACTTCACAAGCCTTGAACACAGGTGACCCAACCTTTTTAAGCATTGTTGGAACATTTTCATTCTCTGTTGCTTCTCTTTTGTCCCTTATATTTTTCCTTTTGTTGTTCAAGGCATCATAATCAAGACCAATAGCAATGTTTGCACATAGTTTTTTTTTCTCATGGTACTTGTAATGCCCTCCAAACCCGGGGTATAAGTCTGGGGGTCACTAGCTAATCACCAAACCTATACAATCTGAATAACAAATAATAAAGAAATGTATCTAAACCCCTTTAACACTAACCAGGATCTTTTTAGGTTGAAGTATGAAAATAAGAACCACTAACTACTCTATTATAAACCAAATTCAAAATCTTACAAACTCTCTTTATTACAAACCATTGTCTAACCAATTTTAAAATAATTTCATCTTTTATTCAAACACACACACTAACTATCTACACTCCACCTGTTCGAGTAACTCAAATCTTTCTTCCTGGATTGGGATCAACACCTTGGGTATGAGAGGATCCCGAGGCTTGACCCGCTTCTTTACCACTCGAGTCCTGATGGGTTTCATATTCCTTCTTAACTGAAAATATTAAGGTGAATAACAACAAAAAGGGGTGAGCCAAAAATTGCTCAATAAGTTTGCAAAATATAAATATTGTTAAAGCAGTTTAAATGAATCGGTAATCTGGGTATATCTCCAAAGATATAACCCCGCGAGAATAGAAAGAAGGCCACTACTGGCGAATGCAAATGAACTAAACTGGACATAAGTTCGCATCTATACCCTGCTGATCAGCCAGGATACAGTGCAGATCTATATCCCACTATATAGATCTATTCGGGAACCCAGGCACTACGGCCCATCTCAAGGATATGGTTATGTCCCGATCCTTAGGGTTAAGTAAAACTTAATCCCCAAATATCACTATTCAGTCCATTGAGTAGCGATCAGAACAATCGGTATGCTTTGATATATTCTAATCACCAGAATATACCAATGTGTATGTGTATCCATTGGAATATGATTAAGGAATTCAAAGGAAAAGGAGAAATCAAGAATCGAAATGAAATATAATCAAGAGAATAACAAGTGTGTATCAGTGTTTATGAACAAGAATCAAAATAGTGCAAGTGTGATATAAATTTGAGAAATATCACTATTTTGAAATTAGAATAGGGAAAAAACTTGCCTTATGCACGACTCACTTCAATTATGTCACCTTCATCTATCACCGGCTCAACCTGCCCTGCTGGCTTAGCTTCTGTTAGAGAAATAGACTGGTTTAGTCATTTCGTACTTTAATTGCGTCTCGAACTGACTTCACATCGTTCCTATTTTCTACCCATGCGCTTATGACTGACTCGTATATTATATATTAGCAAGTAAGACTTGAGTAACCACATAATATACATAAGCGCATAAGACACATAATCATTTTTATAGTTAAAAATAATTTTTAGAATCAAAATTGACTCGCTGGTCACTTAACCGATCATTATCTGACTCGTTTCCTATTTTTCGAGATTTATCGGACTCGTCTTGGTACGTGATTCGGCTTATAATCAAATAAATAACAAGGTCAACTAATTTCTAGAAGAAATTAGGTTTTAATATTAGTTTTAATGAAAATAATTCATTTTTCTGAGTCAAAGGGCTTTCGTTTCGCTCGAATCGGACTAACGGTCTAATTAATATCAATTAAACACGTATAATTCAATTTATTATTCAATATAAATAATTATTACTAATTTTTAAATCCTAAAATAATTTATAAATAATTATTGAAGAAAAATCAAAACTAAAAATGATTATTCCATAATTTTTGGAATTAAAATGAATTTATTATGATTTATTGAAAATTATTTGATTAATTATCAAAATAATTAATCATTTTTAAATTATTAATAAATAATTAATAATTAATAATTAATTAAGAAAATAATTAAATCTGATTTTATAAAAAATATTTCAGAATTATTTATAATATAAATCAATTAATTAAATAATTAATTAATTAATTAATAAAATAAATAAAACTGATTTTATAATTAAAATAAAATAAAAATAAAAGTAATTTCCAGAAACAGTTGTCAGAATTAGAATTCTGACAAAAACAGATCAAACCCGAGTTGCAAACCGGGTTGCAACCGGGTCATCAAGAACATCCCGGGTTGGGGATGAACTGGCCAGGATTTGCCCAGAATCCGGCGACCGGCCAGGATTTCGGCAACCCTAATTGTTAGTCCCTTAACAATATGTCAGAATTAGAATTCTTGACTTAAAATGTTCTAACTCGAATATAAATATAAGTGTATTGATTAGCACAATGCGGAATAAAAACTTAAGTGAATCAAGACACAAGTAATTAAAAACAAGAGTCTTTAAAAACTTTCCGGTGGATTTGAATGATTCCGCCAGAGATATATATTATATATCGAGAGAACCCTGTGTGCAGAAATGCTCACAGCTGCTTACAACAATTAAACTTCTAAGACTACAGAGAAATGCTAAAAATCCTGCTAACAAATGTTTCTCTACTTTCTTGCTTAGATCGATAGTGTCTTAGTTGCTGCTACTTGGTTTAAATATCACCAAGATTACAAAGTAATAAGACAAGATAATAAAACAAAAACTATCTAGTCTATTACAATGCTACTCCATTACTCTATTCCAGCATCTTTGAATATCTTCATAATAGCATGGAAATGGCAATGCTTCTTTGTTCTCGAAAACCCAGTTGAGTAGGCTACCACATTCCATTTGCATCCACTCGACGCATGTGATTGTGTTGTCACTGTCAACAGATATTTGAATTCTTTATCCGTCGGGTTCATGATCATCCGTCGGGTTGTCTATTTGATCATCCGTCGACTTCATTGTAGGTTATCCGTCGGGTAGCAAACTGGCACTTGACTTCATTTCATTTATGCAGAATTACAAGACATCATCTATGTACAATTAATCAACCTATTCTACATATCTAGTTAAAGTCAACATGACTTGAATACTACTTACATAATTTATACAATGGTGAATGCAGAAATGTGCTACAGACTTATTGTTACATAAGCTACTCACTCGATGGATAATAAGTCATCATCCGTCGGGACTATAATGAGTCATCCGTCGGGACTATAAATCTTATCCGTCGAGTGCTACATTATTTCACTAAGTAAAATCTACTAAGGTGTTTTGTTCATGAAATCATCAAGTACACAACATATACACAACAATCTCCCCCAATTTATGTCTACTGGAATTGTAACCATAATTACGAGATACTTGATGATAACAAAACACCCTAAAAATATAACTTTATGAGAAAGTAGATATTACTGAAAAGTGCTTCAAATAACAAAAATGTACAAAGTTTTGCTCACGGTCATTTTTCAAGATGCTCCTCTAGTCTGAGCAGATTTGTCTAGTTTCTTGAAGGTCTGGATCTGTTTCCAAGCTTTCTGTTGTTTTCCTCAATCTGATTTTGGAGCTGCCTATGGAATTCCATTTCATCAGATTCTGAGAGGTTTAGCTTTCCTTGCATTTCCAAAAGAGTCTTATTGCTAGAGATGCTCAATTGGTCTTCTAATCTGAAGAATCTTCTCACACCTTTTTCATCTATGAACTCCATCAGCCAGTAGGGTCTTAGATGCACTCTTCTCCCGGTGTAAGGGATTATTAGAGTCTTTGGGAGTGCATCTTTAGCTCTAACACTCCTTAGTTCTTCAATCTTCTTCAATACCAATCTTCTTGCAGTAATGTTGAACCCAAAGTTCTTCTTGAAGGATGAATAAACTTTAATCAGTACAGCTTGGCTTTCTTGAAGGATCCTGTGAAGAGGCCACTGAATCTCCTTTCCTCCTTTGTACTTGAACACTAACCTTTCAGGTAGGTTTCTGTATGCATCAATTCCTCTCACTTCATCTAGTTCATCCAGATAGAGGTTTAGATCAGAAAATTCTTTGCTGCCACACAAGTACAGATAGTCTCCCTTACTAACTTTAGATTGAGCTTTGACTTGTGACTTGGATTTGAGAGGTGACAGTTTCACTTTCTTGACTGCTCTTGACTTTGTTCTTTTTGGCTTGCTAAGGATTGGTAGATTGAAGTCAGGAATTGGTATGTTCTCCCATTCTATTGGCTCATCCTTGGGCACAATAGGTTCACCATGAATATTCCTGTAGGGATCCACCACCCTGATATTTTCAAATACCACAGAGGGCTTTGATGCTTGAGTTGTAGATGGTGTGGATTCCTTAGGAAATTGATCTTCCAATTCCTTGTCAATAATATCCAGTTTTCTTTTAGTTCTTTTAGCCAATTCCTTCTTTCTTAGAGATTTCTTCGGTTGTTCAACTTGCTTCTTTGATTCAATAGCTTCAGATGGTTGAGAATGATTTATTGTGATGAATTTACAGCATGTAGCTTGGCCAAGATAGCAATCTGCTCTTTCTTTTGTTTAGTCTTTTTAGCATCCAGGGCAGCTTCTTCTTTTCCTGCTTCAATCTAGCCTTTTCTTCTCTCGTTGCTTGAGCAAATTGAAGATGTCCAGCCACCACACAAATTTATTTCCCATTTTTGAAAATTTTGGCAATTCTCCTTTTGCCAGCTGAATCAGCTGGATCTTTGTATAAAGCAATTGACCTTGACAGAAGCTTCTTCTCATCAGGCTTTGGTGTCTCATACACAGTGTCCAAAGGGTTCTTCAATGATGATTTTGAGTAGTTTACCCTTGGTTTAAGAATTATTTCAGCCTTTGGAGATTTGATGCAGGAAGATTGTCCTTTTTCCAGATAGTTCATTCTCATCTCATTCATACTAATTTGCTTGACTTGAGAGTGATGGATGGCTGACTTAACTGGCTCCTTGACAAGTTCAAACTTCTTCTGTATTTCCTCATCAATCTTCTCCCAGTTGACTAAACTCAACTTTTCCTTATCGGATGCTCTTAAGTTGGCTGTTGTTGCATTGATCAGATCTATACTATCTGTAACTGATGGCTTTGAGATAGTAATTGAAGGTACAATTACTTTAGTGATTTGAATTTGATGCCTCTCCCCCTCACTTGATCCTTTCTCCCCCTTTTTGTTATCATCTAGTTGAGCAGAGGAGGGGGTTTGAGCAGCCACCAGTTTTTGAAGTAGATCAGTCTGTTGGGCTTGATGGAGATGAATGGCAGTTAAAGATGCTTCCATGGCTGACATTCTTGTGTCCAAGGCATCTATCTTGGTTGACAGATCAAGATTTTTCCTTAATTGCCTCTTGATGTCAAGCATTGTAGCTTCTGGAATTTTAGAGTCTGTCATGTCTGAAATGGCCTTTTTCATCTCCTCAATATCATTCTTCATAGTATTCACATCTCTAGCATGCTGGAAGCCCTGGATTTGTTGAAGTTGCAGGGAGGCTAGATGTGCCTGAAGGAGCTTCTTGGTGCTGGCATTGGTAGTGGTTTGAAGAGCAGTATTGGTCTGATTGATTAATTGGATCAGGGTTGTCTTGAAGTAATGCTCATCACAGTGCTTTGAGAATGCCCATGATGGCATACCTGACCTTGAACTTGAGCCTACTTCTCCCCCTATGTCCATTGCTTCATCTTCACTATCCCCACTCCCACCTCCAAAGAAATCAGCTAAACCACCAGTCTCATAGTCCACATCACCAGCTGTAGAAGGCAAAGCTGTGATGGCATCCTTAGCTCTCATTAGAGACTATGTGGTATGCACCAAATTCAGCATCCTTTCTGCATTGTCATTGCCCTGTTCAGCTAGAAGTTGATAAGCTGGAACAGGGTGAGTAAATGCCTCAGCATCAAGGGAAGTGGAATCTATAACAGCTTTAGGATGCTGAGATAGTCCTTCCCTATCTGCATCATGGACATTCATTGACTCACTAACAATGACATCCATCCTTATTGCCCCAGTACCTGCATTTCTCTCATTTTCTCTCTTTTGTTGCATCAGGATCTCACCCTGGCTCCCCACCCTCACACCCTCACCTTCACCTACTAAGGTGGGACTCATCTCACTCTCTTTTGCCAATCCTGAAGAAATGGATTGCAGATTTTCACTCATTTCCTCTCCTTTTTCCTGGGAGCAACCCAGACTCTCACTCAAAACACTCTTCTCTCTCAATCCTAAGAGTGACGGTACAACCACTAAATCTTCTGCACTTGAAATAATTGAAATTTGAAGTTGTGCAGAGATACTCGATGGATGTGTGATATCCATCGAGTGAGTGGTTTTGCTATCCGACTAGATAACTGCTGTTAGGCTTATCCGTCGGGATACAATCACTACTCGACGGATGAGCAATATCCGTCGAGAGAGTAGAAATGAATGAGCTGGGAATTGAAACTATTATTGACTCTGTGCTGATTGAAGATATTTTAGGCACAGATGACACAACAGTTCCTGAAAGAATTGTCAAATGAGCCAACAAATCATCTAAAAGATGATGCTCACTTACAATAGATTTTGGCTTCCCCAACAGAGTTAAAGAAGGGGAACCAGGAATTGATGTGTTTATCATATCCACATCCAGAGAATTTATTGGTGAGTTTGGTGTTAGAGGTGCTTCTATAACTAGAGATTTTGGCTATGACTCCACATTTATTGGAGCCACATCAAACTGAATTTGTGAAGGTGCAGTGACTGTGTCTTTAGCACCAGTTTGCACAGTGTGTGTACCCTGTGCATCCCCAAAGGTTTTTGATTTCTTCTTTCTGGTATAAGTTTGGGGTGAGCTTGTGTCCCTAACCCTCTTGGCCTGTGCTCTTGGTTAAGAGCTTTGTTCAATAGCTGCATCCTTTTGGGAGGATGCAGCTAGAAATGAGCTTTTGTCCTTTTTAAGCACTGCAGTTTGTTGAGAAACTGCAGTGTGGCTAGGCTGGGATTCACTCAACTCTCCAACCTTATTCTTGGGGTTTCTTTTATGTTCACCCCTTCCCTCACCTAACTTACCCTCCTTCACACTCCCCTCTTTGGCTTTAGTGGATTTTTCAACTGGCATCTTTTGGGAGATACCAGAGGGGGCTTTCTTTGATTTGGATTTTGAAATAATTGTAGGTTTGGCAGCTTTGGTAGGCAACTGTTTGGTCATTGACACAGTTGCCATAGCCAAACTTGAACTCAAAGAAATTGTGGAGGTTGGAATGGTTGTAGGGATAGGTGAACTTACCTCACTTACCTGAGGTGTTTGCATTACAGGAAAATAGAACATTGGCACATCCTTGTGATGATTGGCCCTGTTCAAATCTGCAATGAGCCTTCTCTCTTGAACCCAACAATCTAGTTTGTTGTTAGGGTTCTCAAGCACAATCTCTTCACAGAGGTGGTTAGCTAATAACATAAGAAATCTAGCATAATACACATTCTTACCTCTTTTATTTAACTCTCCTAATTTAAAACCTAACTCAAACAAGACAAGGTCACTGAAATTGTAGAATTTATCTGTAACTAGCATGTAAACCATGTTAAGCATGGAAATATTCACTGAGTCAAAATTACTGACCTTTCCTGAGAAAACCTTTGTAACTATATCACACAAGTAACTCCACTCTTTCCTAAGACCCATTCTCCTAATATCACTCAGTTTAGAAGTAGGGAGTGCATAGTTCATGGAATTAAGCATATTGATTATATCAGTGTCAGTGTGTGGTGAAGTCACATTGTTATCAGGAATTTTGAAACATGCTTTTATCACATCACTATTGATACAGAATTCTTTACCTTTAATGGTTAGGGTGATGGTCTTATCTGTAGAGTTGTAGGTAGCAGTGGTCCACATCTCTTCAACAACTTCATAGAAGATTGTGGGTGATTCCAGCATGGCATAGTGGAGCTTGCAACTCTTCACAAAGTCCATCATCTTGTGATAGTCTCCAGATTGTTGAATACCCTTGTTCACTAGTGCGATGAAATTGTTCTTCTCATAAATGAACCCACTTTGAGACATAATCTTTACAACAGGTGCCATTGTTAGAGAATAAGTGCTTGAAGAGAAAGAGAGTAAGTGCTTTGAGAGAGAATGAATTTAGAGCAGTTGAATTGAGAATGATAAAAGAAAAGCAATTGTAATGAAATAAGCTTTTATACTATCTCAAAAATAATTGATAAAAATAATAGAGTAAAATAAAGTAACCAATAGAAATTGCCTAAAATAGCCGTTTAAAAATAAACTGTAAAAATTCCACCCATTATCCGTCGTGTTATGCTTACAAACTGTAAGTATACTCGATGGATAATATACAGGGAATTAACGGCTAAGATTAAGACAATTCGACGGATGAGGATAAGCTATTATCCGTCGAGACATAAAATAATCCAGAAACATAATTGATTTTTGTTAGCAAATAATATATCGACGGATGATCAAACTCGATGGATAAGGATCATCCGTTGAGATATAAATTTTGACTAAGCCAAAATCTCATTTATGACTGAAAAATCAATTAAATTTTTGGCTGCATTTCAACTTGCAAATTAACTCAGATAGATTTAAGAGTAATTAAGCATACCTAACTCACTTACCAACCTTGAAAAGGTGGATTCATCCAATGACTTGGTAAAGATATCTGCAAGCTGCTTCTCACTTGAAACAAAATGTAGTTCCACAATACCATTCATTACATGTTCCCTTATGAAATGGTACTTGATATCTATGTGCTTTGTCCTTGAATGTTGTACTGGATTTTTAGTGATGGCAATTGCACTTGTGTTTTCACAGAAAATAGGAATCCTTTCAACTTGCAAACCATAGTCTAGCAATTGATTTTTGATCCATAAGATCTGTGCACAGCAACTACCAGCAGCAATATATTCAGCTTCAGCTGTAGAAGTAGAAACTGAATTTTGCTTTTTACTGAATCAGGACACAAGCTTGTTTCCTAGAAATTGACAGGTTCCTGTTGTACTTTTTCTATCAATTCTACAACCTGCATAATCTGCATCTGAATAATCAGTTAGATCAAAACCAGAATCTCTAAGGTACCAAATGCCAAGATTTGGTGTTCCCTTGAGATATCTGAAAATTCTCTTAATAGCTATTAAGTGAGATTCTCTAAGATCGGCCTGAAATCTAGCACATAAACATGTAGCAAACATTATATCTGGCCTACTAGCTTTTAAGTACAGAAGTAAGCCAACCATGCCTCTATAACTTAAAATATCCACAGACTTTTTAGTAGTGTTTAATTCAAGCTTAGTTGCAGTGGTCATGGGAGTTTTTGCAGATGTGCAATGCATTAGATCAAACTTCTTTAAAAGATCAAAAATATATTTAGTTTGACTAATGAATATTCCATCACTAACTTGCTTAACTTGTAAGCCAAGAAAGTAAGTTAGTTCTCCCATCATACTCATTTCATACTTACTTTGCATCAATTTGGCAAACCTTTTGCAAAGTTTCTCATCTGTAGAGCCAAAAATAATATCATCTACATAAATTTGAACAAGTATACTGGAGCCATTAACATTTCCTGAAAAATAAAGTTTTATCTACAGTACCTCTTGTGAAGTGATTTTCTAAAAGGAACTCTGATAAAGTGTCATACCAGGCTCTAGGTGCTTGCTTCAGTCCATAAAGTGCTTTCAAAAGATAATAGACATGTTCTGGAAAATTTGGATCTTCAAAGCCAGGAGGTTGACTGACATAGACTTCTTCCTCCAAATCTCCATTCAGAAAGGCACTTTTGACATCCATTTGATAGACCTTGAAATTGGCATGGGCTGCATAGGCTAAGAAGATTATGATGGCTTCAAGTCTTGCAACAGGAGCAAATGTTTCATCAAAATCTATTCCTTCTTGCTGACGATAGCCCTTAGCAACCAATCTAGCTTTGTTCCTGACTAATATGCCATTTTCATCCATCTTGTTTCTGAATACCCATTTGGTATCTATTGGACTCTTTCTTTTAGGCTTCAGCACTAGCTTTCATACATTATTCCTTTCAAATTGGTTTAGCTCCTCCTGCATAGCTAAAATCTAATCAGGATCCAACACAGCTTCTTCTACCTTCTTTGGTTCTTCCTTGGAAAGAAAGCTGTTGTATAGACATTCTTCCTGAGTTGCTCTTCTTGTTTGAACTCTAGAAGAAACATCACCAATGATAAGCTCAAAGGGGTGATCTTTTGTCCATTTCCTTTGTTGAGGTATATTAGCTCTAGATGAAGAAACCTCATTGTTGTCTTGATGTATGATTGAGTTTTGATTATTAGAAACTCCCCCTGAGTTTGTGGATCTTTGATTTGAGAAATGGAAATTTTCTATAGGTGATCTATCTTGACTTCCTGCTCCTTTTGATAACCCGACAGATGGTGAATTTTGAGTACCGACGGATGAAGCTGGTTGTCTCCCGACGGATAACACAGATTGCCTCCCGACGGATGAAGCATTATGCAACTCGACAGATGTTGAGTTTTGTGCTTCATTGGTAGTAGATTTATCTGCATTATCCTTAGATACTATTTCTTGATCACTTTCATCATCACTGTCATCACTAACTATCTCCACATTGTCGAATTTGAGGCTCTCATGGTAATCTCCATCTTTCAGTCCTTCAATCTTTTTATCATCAAACACAACATGTATTGATTCCACAACAATGTTGGTTCTTAGATTGTAGACTCTATATGCTTTACCAACAGCATATCTGTTATTCCCAGTGGACTAACAATGAGATTTACAGAGGGGGGTTGAATGTAAATCTCAAAACTTTTTCAAGTTTTGAGCAGTTTCTAAGGCTAAGTGTTTTTGAGAGCAAATGTGTGTGAATTGCTTGAAGCTAATGCAGACAGATATATATTCAAACACAAATGTAAAGAACACAGAGAACTTAAAAACTTTTTTGGTGGATTTTTTGTTCCACCAGAGATGTGTTATTTCAGAAAATCTGTGATTCAAAGAATTAAATCACAACTGCTTCCTAGTACAAACTAGATGATTTTCTCTCTGGATTTTTCTAAACAGCTCTGGAAAAATTCACATCTAATTACTAGTTGCTACTTGGTTTATATATCACCAAGTTTACAAGTGAAGACAAAACTGTAAAATACAATTAAAAAGGCTCTTCACATGTTTCTTCTTCATTTCTCTATCCAATGCAATTTAGGCTTAGCTGTTAATCTTTGAACACTTCCTTGTTTGCACCAGAATGGAAATACTGCATTTTCTTGATTCCTCCTAGAGGCTTCCACATTCCAGTTTGTCTCTGTCAACCCATGTGCCTCTGTCAGCTTATGAATTGTCACTATCAACTGCTAATGAACTAAGCATCCGTTGAAGCTTTCATCCGTTGAAGCCTTATCCGTTGAAGCTTTATCCGTTGATGCATTATCAGTTGAAGTCTTTATCCATTGAAGCACTTATCCGTTGATGGATATTATCCGTTGAAGCTTTAGAGACATCCGTTGAAGCTTTGTTTCTTATCCGTTGAAGGTCTTCAATATCAGTTGATAATTCTTCACTTATACAAAATTACAAGGCATGAAATATTTATAATTAGCCCTCCTATTTGCATATCCACTAGTAGTCAACATGACTGATAATTTCCTACAACATCTAAGAATTACAACTTGAATCCAGAGAATAAAATGTGCTACAATACTAAACTTATTGCTAAGTAAAGCTACTCCTTCAACGGATAGCCAAGATGT